>NC_085141.1:413904532-414205093 GCF_024139115.2 Armigeres subalbatus
TCATTGTGCCCTTTGATTTCAGTTTACGTATTGCTAGGAAAAGTACTCTCAAGCACTAAAGAAAATCCGCACTGTAAACAGTCAACTCACAGATTGTAGTTACGCCATGACATTATCTGCAAAATACTAGAAATCACTCAGTCCTAACTCACTTGTACACCAAATACACTAAAACATAAATGCTCTCACTAATAGAAGGTCCGTTTCAGTGGTAATTTTACGTAGAATTTGGCTCTCTTGAATCAATTTGATTCGTTTTGGGGATGTGTTGAAGTAAATTTTTGAGATTTTCTTAAAAGAATCATATTAGAATAGTGTTGGCTATGGCAAGTTTTCAAACTACTTTTAACTAGATTTGAATTGTGTTTCTGATGCACAAACTTTGAAAGGCCCCTAAGACAAACTAAATCATAAAATTCTGCCCTACTTCTTCAACAAGATCTCATCCACACTCAACCGGAGAAGGAACAGAGACATAAAAATACAACATAAATGAACTTTTAACCTACTACGCCCTGCTTCGTCCCATGCTTCCCTCATTCAGCTTGAACATAGTTTTATTGCCACGGATCGTTCTTCCTAAAACCGTAAGACGCACAGTGAAATATGACATTCCCTCTGGAAGAACGGTTCCGAGCTGCGTTCTCAACCATTAACAAAACGTTGAAATTCTAGTCACAAGGAAAATTTCCCACTCACGTTTAGCATTTCTGTCCGATGTTCCTCACCTCACTCCGGCAAAAGTCACAAATAACGAAGACCCAACGAAGAGAAACTAATTCTAATCTCTTCAGAATCAATCTTCTACGTTGATGATTGAAAGCATTTTTCAGTTTTTCTTATATTTTGCTTCTCGTTCTTTTATAATTCCTTTTGTTCTGATCAAACTCTGAAAAGATATCCAGGGAGCCAGCGAGGAGAATAAAGATTTAATCTGATTCTTCACGCCTGAGTTCTAAAGAACGAAATCCGGACGCTGGAACCTTATTGCCTATGCACTGGAGCCCTAATAGATTTAACCATGCTTAAAATACGAACCGTTTTTCTCTTCTTTGTTGGTTTCAAAACATAAGAAACGAAATCTGGAAATTTGTTTTAATTCACAAAACGAAAAATACGGCGGGAAAAATGGATTAATGAAGAGCAATTTGCCTTTTCCTGTCTATCGAAGTTCTCCAGTCGAACACTGCACTTCGATTGATAATACCAAGTTAAGGTGAAATGGTTCAGAACCAATTTATTTCAGGTGTACAAAAGTACTGTCGTTGAATGTCTAGCAATGCAATTACCATTGTATGGGAATACAAAATTGGTTGATTTCGAAAGGCTTTTGATGCCTCCATGTTCAGCATTCGAGTTGATTGCCCTTAAGAATGGAAACGGACGTGCGTACTTCCAGCATGGTGACGACTTGGTATGCGGGTAGAAGTCGAAACAAAACACAAAATTAGACGCAGCAGGTGAAAGTGATTTCGTATGGAATTTAATTGAAAACCATCCGCTCGATCGACGCAACGCTCTGGCGAGTGAAGTGAATTAACGTTGAAACAAATTTCGTTCCGCTCGCAGAGCAATCGAATCGGAAAAGGTTTAAATTCAACACACCCGAAAGAATTAATGGATTCAGAGAGCTGCAACTTTGCATTAGAAACCATGTTAGCAGTTAATCAAAACAAGCAACTCGAGCCATAAATTAGTGCTACCACACTCTCCGGAACTGAAACGATTACATTTTTCTCTGATCCAATCCCCTCCCGGTGGGTCAGGTAGAGCAGTCACGAATCTCGTCTCGTTAACCGAAACAAATTAGCGCTGATGATTATCCACAGTCTTGAACAAATCGCCCACCTTGTAGATTTCATCCGGACTTTTCGAATCTGTGCAGTTCTGAAATGTTGCAGTTGCCATGTTTGACACAAACATAAACAAACGGATTCCTCCATATTGGTGGATGGTTAGGTTTCCTATTAAGAGAATTATATGGAATATGCTGAAAAGAACAAATTCAAACCAGTATAAAGCTATTTTGTTGTGTTGTTTTTATTACCTCATCGAAAAAAACTCAAATTAGCGCGGAATAGAAAGAGTTGCAAACAGGAAGCTACCAGTTGAAGATACTAGTATTTAAGTAACAGAGTCTTGTATGTAAATATAGAAATTTTAAAATTCTAGCAATTATCAAATTATGTACATATTCAGAAACCAACCGAACTGACACAAAACAAAAACAGAAGAAAATGTTAGCAAACACACAAACAAAAAAAACCTTTGCATAACAAATCTATCCATGACAAAGATACAAACTAAGATGCAAACTAACTAAGAAATACGAACAAAATAACTCGCTCTTTTCGATTTAGTTTAAAATGTAAGATTATAAATTATAAAAAGCGACGGATTCTGACCCTCGTAAATTGTTGAATAGTCACTCACACAGTCTCACACATGCATTTACATTAAAATCCGCTGTACATATAAGTGAGCAATAGGAAAAAACAATTATGAACAAAGACCTCGAAGCAAAACCAGCAAACCAGCAGGAGGGCGATTGCATTGGTGAAGTTGATAAGGGCCGAGAAATTGTAGTATAGTAGTCGCTAATCATTACCACAAAGTCAGACTCCACATCCTACTAGCACTATCGATACACAAACAGAAAGAAAAAAGCAAACAAACCAGTAAGCAAAAGAACTAGAGAGGGAACCGTGAGCAAATACGAGAAAATTTTAAAATACTATATGAGAGAAGCACGCGAGTACAGAAAGAAAATGAACAAATTACGAAAAATAAAAACTATAATTTATTTATGAAAAATTAAACTGCAATGCGTTTTTGATTGAAGAAGGTATCCGAAACTTTTTGGTTTTTTTCGCAATGTGATGAACCATGGTAAGTATTATTTAAAACGATGACTACTGGAGGGTTATTTTGCCGGTCTCGATTACATTTAAATTGTGGAAAACCTGCGCATGTCGTTCCACTCCAAGTGTAGTTCGTTTAAATCGTTTCACTTGTGTTGAAGCAAATTCTTGATTTGTATCATTCTGGTTTATAAAAAGAAAAGAGAAAAACATGGTCATATTCTGAACGATGAACTTTTGAGTCTTTTCAAGTCTCTTTTAAGTTTTACATCAATCAGTCTGTAGATTACAGAGTTAGTTTGTATTCTTCATGCTCTAGACTAAAATAACTAAAATGGCTATTTGAAGATTGAAAGCGCTAGTGATAAGGTTTTTAAGACAGGAATACACCACAAAAAACTCAACAATTTGCTTTGTTCTGAAAACTTAGCTGTAAATATGTACATTATGTGGAAGATTTTGATTTGAAAAATGTATTGGGTAACCACTTTTCTTCGATGGGCTTCATTCAGTAGCCTTAGTTGCGAAGGCCGACGGATCCTTCGAACTTAGTTGTTGAAAAGCACCAGTCTAGCGTACTGACGGTCGTGTTTGAGTTCCATCAAGGAAAGTGGTTATCTCAACAGGTTTTTAGAACATAGTAAAATAATAAAACATTAATGAAAACAATAATAAACAATGATGCATTATGGGGCACGTAGCCTACAAATAGAATATTTTCCTTTAAATTTAAAATAAATGATGTCCCCAATTTAAAGAAATTTTGAAGAAACTCCAAAAAGAATTTTTGAAGAAACTATTGAAGAATTCCTGGAAAAACTGTAGAAGAAATTTATGAAAGATTTTCCGCCTGCTCTTCAACTTAGTATTCTTTAAGAGTTCCTCATTTTTTAATTGAAAGCTTTTCTATTCCCCCATTGTGCATGATTATATGTCTCATAACTTTCAGAAAGATCTAAGTAAAACAATCATGAATCCATTAATATATTATTATATTAATCGAAAGCTTTATATTGGCAATATTCAAATTAATTCACAAAAATAAATACTTAGATCCTTTTGAAAAGTTAAGTGAGATACCTGTTGACAAATACAGTGGATATCATATGCCCAAGAAGTCGAGAATGTAAACCGAAAACATTCCAGACCAGACCTACGCCTTTGCTTCGCAAGGAATTCCCTTGGTCATTATTTCCTTCGGAGATACCTTTGTCAATTTATCCAGAAATTCCTTCGGAAGTTTCACCTTTACCTGTAGTAAACCATACCAAATTTCTAGAGATTTTTTCTGGAAATCCTGCAGATATTATATCGCAAATTTTGTTTGAAGGGCCCGACTAAAGTAAGTAACTGATTTGTAACAAGCTGTATTATTTATTAACATGCTCTATTGCAGCGGTTCTCAATCTGGGTACATGTACCCCTGGGGTACCATCGCTGGCCTAGGGGTACCTCGGACTAAAATGCGTAATGGCGGACTACAATTTCAATCAAAACTCATGATATAGTTTTGATAATGCGTATTTTATTTCAAAAATTTATTTGCACATAATATGCAATGCGATCAATAAATCCCAATTGAATTCTGCCTTCCACAACCAGCACAATGTATAAAGCGCTGCGGAACAAAAGACCAAAACGTCGAATGAACAAAAAGTTGAGTGATTTTTTTTCACTAATGCTCAGTTGCCTCGTTGCAAGAGGATTAGAAGCATCCTCTACGCATCTCGAAGCCTTCTTCCAAGCAGCTTGAAGGCCTTCTTACAAGAGGCTCGAAGCCTCCTGGGCACTTCAGAAACTGCTGCAAGTATCAAGTGATTAGGTTGCCTCCTTTCAAGAGGCTCGGAAGCCTTTTTCAAGAGGCTCAGAAGCCTCCTTTCAAGTGGCTGAAAAGCCTCTTTCCAAGGAGCTCGGAAGCCTATTTTCAAGAGGATCGGAAACCTCCTTTCAAGAGGCTCAAGAATCCATTTTAAGAGGCCTGAAAGCCTCCTTTCAAGAGGCTCGGAAGCCTCCCGTTCAAGAAGCTTAAAAGACTTCTTTTCTAGAGGCTCAAAAGCCTCCTTTTCTAGAGGCTCAAAAGCTTTCTTTCAAGAGGCTCGGAAGCCTCCTTTCAATATCTTTTCAAGAGGCTCGGAAGCCTCTTTTGAAGAGGCTCCTAAGCCTCCTTTTAAAAGGCTTAGAAGTTTTCTTTCAATAGGCTCAAAAACCTCCTTCCAGGCTCAGAAGCCTCCTTTCAAGAGGCTCGGAAGCCTCATTTCAAGAGGCTCAAAAGCATCCTTCCAAGAGGCTCAAAAGCCTCCTTCTAAGAGGCTCGGAAGCGTCCTTTCAAGAGGCTCGGAAGACTCCTTTCAAGAGGCTTGGAAGACTCCTTTCAAGAGGCTCGGAAGACTCCTTTTAAGAGGCTCGGAAGCCTATTTTCAAGAGGCTCGGAAGCCTCCTTTCAAGAGGCTCAAAAATCCCTTTCAAGAGATTCAAAAGCATCATCCCAAAAGCCTCCCTTTAAGGGGCTCTAAAATGTCCTTTCAAGAGGCTCGGAAGCCTTCTTTCAAGAGGCTCGGAAGCCTTACAAGAGGCTTGGAAGCCTCCTTCCAAGAGGCTCGGAAGCCTCCTTTTATAGAGGCTCAAAATCCTCCTTTCAAGAGGCTCGAAAGTCTCCTTTCAATATCCTTTCAAGAGGCTATTTTCAAGAGGCTCAGAAGCCTCCTTTTAAGAGGCTTAGAAGTCTCCTTTCAAGAGGCTCAAAAGCCTCCTTCGAAGAGGCTCCTATCAAGAGCCTCGGAAGACTCCTTTCAACCTCCTTCTAAGAGGCTGGGAAGCCTTCTTCCAAAAGGCTCGGAAGCTTTCTTCCAAAAGGCTCGGAAGCTTTCTTCCAAAAGGCTCGGAAGCCTTCTTCCAAAAGGCTCGGAAGCCTTCTTCTAAAAGGCTCGGAAGCCTTCTTCCAAAAGGCTCGGAAGCCTTCTTCCAAAAGGCTCGGAAGCCTTCTTCCAAAAGGCTCGGAAGCCTTCTTCCAAAAGGCTCGGAAGCCTTCTTCCAAAAGGCTCGGAAGCCTTTTTCCAAAAGGCTCGGAAGCCTTCTTTCAAAAGGCTCAGAAGTCTTCTTTCAAGAGGCTCGGAAGCCTATTTTCAAGAGGTTTGGAAGTCTCCTTTCAAGATCCTTTCAAGGGGCTCAAAAACCTCCTTCCAGGCTCAGAAGCCTCCTTTCAATAGGCTCGGAAGCCTTACAAGAGGCTTGGAAGCCTCCTTCCAAGAGGCTCAAAATCCTCCTTTTATAGAGGCTCAAAATCCTCCTTTCAAGAGGCTCGAAAGCCTCCTTTCAATATCCTTTCAAGAGGCTCAGAAGCCTCCTTTTAAGAGGCTTAGAAGTCTCCTTTCAAGAGGCTCAAAAGCCTCCTTCGAAGAGGCTCCTATCAAGATCCTCGGAAGACTCCTTTCAACATCCTTTTAAGAGGCTGGGAAGCCTTCTTCCAAAAGGCTCGGAAGCCTTCTTCCAAAAGGCTCGGAAGTCTTCTTTCAAAAGGCTCAGAAGCCTTCTTTCAAGAGGCTCGGAAGCCTATTTTCAAGAGATTTGGAAGTCTCCTTTCAAGATCCTTTCAAGAGGCTCAAAAACCTCCTTCCAGACTCAGAAGCCTCATTTCAATAGGCTCAAAAGCCTCCTTCCAAGAGGCTCGGAAGGCTCCTTTCAAGAGGGTAGGAAACCACATTTCAAGAGACTTAAAAGCATCCTTTCAACAGGCTCAAAAGCCTCCTTCTAAGAGGCTCGGAAGCGTCCTTTCAAGAGGCTCAGAAGCCTCCTCCTTTCAAGAAGCTCAGAATCCTTCTTTCAAGAGGCTCAGAAGTCTACTTTCAAGGAAGCCTTCTTTCATGAGGCTTTGAAGCGTCGTTTTAAGCTGCAAAGGAAGCCTCTTTTTTAGTGGCTCAAAAACCGCCTTCAAGAGGCTCGGAAGCCTCTCTTCAGGAGGCTTAGAAGCCTCTAATGAAGAGGCGCGGAAATCTACTTCAAAGGGATTCAAAAGCTTAAAGGAGCTTCCCTTCAAAAGGCTACGTATTAGTCTTTCAAAAGAATTGGAAGCCTAATTTTGAGAGGGGGTACCTCAATTAATGCAAAAGTTCCAAGGGGTACCTCTCAAGAAAAAGGTTGAGAACCGCTGCTCTATTGTAACAAATCATGTTATAAATTGTATCTCGTTAGTAGTTAAAATGACTGAAAATTATAACAAACCAGATTATTTACTGAAATAGGGGGAATGACGGCTTTGGCAGATTTTGTTCTATTATTGTCAGGGGGGTTTTTTATGACTGATTATGCTCAAGTTTGGCCTAAACATTCTTTGCATATCAAAGAATATTGTGGCCAAATTTCATAAAATTTGGTCGAAAAAACCCCCCTGACAATAATAGACCAAAACCTGCCAAAGCCGTCTGTTCCCCTATGAAAAAAAAAACAAAAATATAAATTTGAAAAGGCCATTTCAAATATTTAATTAACTTGTTGTCCTACTGGTCTCCGAAAAGTCACGGGGAGGGGGGAGGGGAATATAATAAAAAATAAATATTAAAATGAAAAAAATCAAAAAACTCCTCGGATTTGTTAAAGAAAGTTTTGAAAATCCTCAAAATAATCCGAATTTTATTTTGTTGCACCCTCAAAATATAAATTTTTGGCAAAAAAAAACCGAGGGGGGCGGGAGACAAAATAGATTTTAAATATTTGTATCGGCCTAAAATATTCTTTTGAAACGAATGGTAAGTACCTACTATAAGAAAATTATTTTGAGCTTTTAAGTGGAATGTTTTCACCTGTCAAAAGACGAGTTTATACAATCCCATTGAATTCCACCACTTAATTGTATCTTGACAGATACGTATTTCGACCTCAACAGTAAGGCCGTCTTCAGTGTCTCGTACTTGACTCGACTTCCGAAGTACCTACTAATTATATCAAATACATCCAGGTTTTTTTACGCGGTTGGAATTATTAATTTCTCGGTTAACCGGAACTTTCACAGCTTTTTAAATACCACCCGTACTTTTTTTTTGTGAATTTTTTTGTGGAGTTAACTCATTGTTCCTTTGACGCGGAAGGTCTTAAGGTGATTATACAATGAAGCCAGAAATCGGCCATTTTGTAAACCACGTCTTTTTCTTCTTCTTATTGGCATTACATCCCACACTGGGACAGAGCCGCCTCGCAGCTTAGTGTTCATTAAGCACTTCCACAGTTATTAACTGCGAGGTTTCTAAGCCAGGTTACCATTTTTGCATTCGTTTATCATGAGGCTAACACGATGATACTTTTTATGCCCAGGGAAGTCGAGACAATTTCCAATCCGAAAATTGCCTAGACCGGCACCGGGAATCGAACCCAACCACCCTCAGCTTGGTCTTGCTTTGTAGCCACGCGTCTTACCGCACGACTAAGGAGGGCCCCTGATTAAGTTTCTTGTAAACCACGTGCTTTTCCAATATTTTTTTTTCAAGAGCACGAGATGAAAGAACCATAACGCTTATGAGGCTGAAATAATGGTAGATCGTTTGCTTAGTTATGCTGAACAATCATAATTTGAGTTTCGGCACTGAACGAAAACTATTACGACAGATTTGGGCTTTTGGAAATGTATGTAGGTAAACGTGTGGTGAATTTGAAAGTTCACCATGGGCTTTATTCTATAATCACCTTAAACGACTAAAACCAAACCGTGTAAAAAAACCCGGGTGTAACGTTGTTATAATTTTGACAACATTTTGATTAATCGTCTTGGTCGGGAGTTCTTAGGGATTTTTTTAAAAATAATGTTCAGAATGAATAAAATAACGAAACAAAAAATGGTAATCTTCAAGGAATTTTCAATGGATTTTTTATCGTGATTTTAGAATGTTTCCTGAACAAAATGTCAAAGGAAATTCTTAAGGATCTCTTGAAGAGAGAATTCTCAAAGGAATACAATCGATATCATCTTATTAGCAACAATTAGTAGGGGGAAAGAGGCATCATAGACCAAGATACTCGTGGCGAATCAAGGTTAGATTGGACAGAATGGACGAGGTTGGGATTTAGGTTTGAGGCGATACAGTTGCTCATCCGGGTATTTCACGTCATTAACGTTATGACGTAGCGTCGTGCTCGAATTGTGGTTCGTCATGGAGCATCTTCCGGTTGTCCATAGTTTCGTGTTACACCGAACAATAAGACAAAAACAAGAAAAAACTGAGAAAGAAAAAATAGGGATATTAGACTTCTACATCAGACGAGCATAGAAAAGCATACATAGCCTGCGTATAAAGAGAGAGTCCTATAAAGTCTTGAAAAAATTTAAGTACGTTGGAAATTCATTAAAAAGATTCATTCAAAATTTTTCGTTGGAAATTTGTTTGGAAACTCCCAGAAAAATCACTGAAATTCTATCTTAGGTCCATAATATATTCATGGAGAAAATTCCAAGCAAATTACTCGTTAAATTTCAGATGGCATAGAATTTTCGAAGAAATTACTGTAGGATATTCTGAAAGAACGAAAAGGTAAATTTTTGAAAGTATTAATGGAATATTAATATTTCTCAAGGAAGTCCGAATAAACATATAGAGAAAGTACCGAAGAAAATTCTGAAAGAAATTCAAAAGAAATCCTGAATAAATTTCTGAAAAAAATTCTGTCTTAATTGACAGAGGATTTTTTGAAGCAATTCCTGGTGGATTTTTATAATAAATACCTGGAGAAATTCCCGATGGAGTTTCTGAAGGAATGCCTGTGGGGAGTTTTGAAGGAATGCTTGAAGGAATTTCGGGACTTATCGAATTCATTTCTGGAGGTGTTTTCTAAAGCAGAGATTCCTCAACTTTTTGGATATGCGACCCACTTAGTGGTTTCGACCCAGCAGGTACGAAATTCATTAATTTGTGAAAATTGACTCCTCATAATTTACTATTAACATCTCACTCGGCCTAATGACTGTTCGATCTTATGACCAATGACCCGTGGTACCCGTAATTAACAACCAATAATTCTGCCACCTTCCTTCTAAGCGCCTCCGAATTAATTAATTAATTTATTTATTTATTTGAAGCAGAAAAAAGCCCGCTTTAATGGAGCACGCTTTGTCCTCAATCGGGCGCAAGACGTCCTCTTCTTTCAATATCCACTGAAATTACATTTTCCTACAGAAACAATGTTTCTTGGGGGGTCCCGTAGCGTAGTTGGCTACACGTTCGCTTTACAAACGAATGGTCATGGGTTCGATTCCCAGCCGTTCCACCAAACCCTCGTCAGTCGTCGGATGCGCAGCCTACACGGTGACGTATTGGGGAGCGCCCTTACCGTTACGACTGCCTGATGACGACTGTCAACTTGTTCTTCTCGGAGGCATTCCTCCAACGTACCCGGATAAATGGCAATCGAACAATGCGCAACGATCATTGGATCCACGACACGGACAAATGGACACAATGGACTCACGATGAGATGGACTGGCAACGACAACAATAATGGTAATGGAAAAATAAAAATAGATTCTGTGTGGATTCTGTACAGCAGAATACCACAGTAGATCTCGGCACAGCAGCGGTTAAGTAACACAGAGTGCCAATCAAATAAAGAAAGGAATAAAAAACTCAAAGGTGCAGCCCAATCGGGTTGTACGCAAAGGTGACGTAGGACTACGTAGCTATTTGAAATTGATGGTATTTACCATAATAATTTGTGTCGTTTTATTAACATTGAGCAAACTGCTCGGAGGCCGACTGAATCAAGATGTCGAATAGTTGTTCCCAGTTGGATGGACTTTGAGTCTCTAACCGTGGAATTAACATGACTCATCAGCCGCTGAAGCCACTCGACTGGCTTTCAGTCGGGAACATCACAATCCTTACTTTGCCACGTACGCTTACATCGCGGACGAAAACCAAACGTTGCAAATAAATATATTTGCGTTTGGTTTAACGCCACTTCTGATTCTGCTTATTTCTGCTTTATTTTGGCCATTTTTGAGGATGGTGTCCTCCAAAAAGGACTTTATACAACAGAAGGTTGATCCGACAATCCGATATGAACTTTCTTCAAAGTACAAAACTCAATCGTAACTAGCAAATTTGATAGCGTGGCGGAGGGAGATGATGCAATTAATTTGAACGCATGGAATCACTAACAGCAACCAAGCTACCACGCTAAACCCGATGCCGCCGAAACAATCTATTTTCGCAATTAACTCTTTCTTTCTATAAATCGCTGGTCCTGAGAAGAACCAATTTTCTTTTCCCAATGCGTCTTACCAATAACTAACTGCATCCAAACGCTTGTCAGCACCTTACGTTGAAATTGTCCGACCGCCACTTGATGATTTTTCGCTAAGCCTCCACCATTTGGAATTAATTTTCAGCATTTCCACTGCTATCCACGCCTTCATGCTGCTGTGTCCGCTCCGCTGCATAACATTTTGTCGAACCGCTCATTCCGCTCTTTCCACGGAATCCCGATCAAAATGGATCGCGCGCGCCGGAAAGCAGCTTTCTTGTATTCAATAAATTAAGCCCGTTAGCTCCGCCCCTTTGTGATCTCTATGGTTGTAAATATAATGTGCACTCTTAACGATTATTGAAGGGGCGGGGCTAATGGAATTTTTCCATTAGATATAAGAAAGCTGCTTTCCGGTGCGCGCGAGCCATTTTGATCGGGGTTTCGCAGCAGACAACGGACCGTTCGGACAAATTCTAAGAATCCTATCAAATTTCCTCGAAAGATTCTGAATTTGGTTATGATATGTTGTTTATCTAAGATGCGTATTGTTGCGAGGAATAACAACAGAAATTTGACTCAAGACGAAGTTTCTTCATATTACAAAACATTATCTCTTGGCATCTGTCTGTCCGAGCGACGTTCGCCGATAGGTGGTTGCTGTAGATAGTTTCCACTGAGGTGGCGTCTTCATTGATTTTATACAAAAGCCACCATTTTATACAAAAGAAGGTTGATCCGACTATCCGAAATAAACTTTCTTCAAAGTGCAAAACTCAATCGTAAATAGCGAATTTGATAGCGCGTCGGAGGGAGATGATGTAGTGAATTTCAATGGATGGAATCACTAACAGCAACCAAGCTACCACGCCAAAACCGATGCCACCGAAACAGTCCATTTTCGCAATTAACTCTTTCTTTTCATAAAATGTTGGTCCTGAGAAGAACCAATTTTCTTTTCCCAATGCTGTTTTCCAACTAACTGACACCAAAATTTGTAATAAATTTTCAGCATCGGCACTGGCGGTGCAGGATTGCCACAGTGCTATTTTTTTGTTAAAAATCAGTATTTTCATATAAATACAAAAAAAGCGTTGACTCATCCTTGATCGAATGGTCCAAAAAAAATTGAAAATCCATTGAGAAACGGCTGAGATATTAAAATTTAATGTCTATCATATTTTCGTGACGGTCCCCGATTTTCGCAATCGTAAAGTGTACCCCAATATAGAAAACACAGACGTAGTCCTACGTTAAAAATATTTGTATGGAAAAAATCTTACATGGGGGGGAGGGGTTGAAAAACCAAAAAAAACTTACATAATTAGTGTACGGTCCCTATGTAGCATAACACCCAAGTCTCGTACTTGCGTTACTCTTTGCACGGCTGGTCTGCCTCTGCGGTGGTGTAGTCAAAGACAAATGGTTTGGTCTTTTGATGAAACGAGATGATACTGATAGGGTTTCTTACCTAATTCCCGGCCTAACATGCATACGACTGCATTATTTAATTGATATTTATGACAGGAAGCAACTTTTCCTGAATTTCGTGGGCCTTGCAATACTGCTTAAAAATAGCTTTTCTTGGTAAACATCGTTAGAAAAAGCTTTCATTTGATTTAAATAAACGATGTGCACCACTCATTTCAGTCATAGCGATTGCATATCCGGCCCACTTCCAAACCAGTTCCCGGCCTGAGCAAAATTTTGCTCAATCTCTTAACATCTTACTCTCATTTTCTCTCGGGACGGTAGAAAATGCGACGTAAACAAAAATATGCACGTTCAACGCCGACATGATGCCAGATGGTATTATTTATAACAATTTTTATTTGGTTTAAAAGATATATTCACTCATCCAAATTACTTCCAAACGCTTAAAAACTATATTTTTTTCACTTTTTGAAATCGAGAGAATTATAAATAACATGATAGCGTCAACGTATTAGATAGTTTTCCTATGAACGATGAAGGATTTTTTCCATACTAAAAAAGACTCCTGGTCTTTTGGCAGTACGGTGCGGCTAAAAGTTCTTAGGCCGAGTTGAATTTTTGTTCGGTTTGAGGATACATTTTTAAATGCATTCTAATATTTTTTTTTATTAGTTCTAGTGAAACGAACAAATAAAAAATAATAAAGTGCGTAAGTTTAGAATTATTACAGCTTCGAGCAATGTTGTATCGAGAACTGTGACGATTTTCAGGTAGGTGTTTATATGAAAATACCGTTTTGTAAAAGTGGAAAGATTCACTCCGGCTCAGTGGTATAGCATCAGAAAGCGAAAGTTCGGAATCTACATTTTTATTTTCTATAATTGAAGCAATTAGGAGTGAAATCAATGGTTGGAAGATATTAAATATTGTGCGAAATAAATGGGAGACTTTTTTAAAATACGGCTTCCATAAAGTATAAATTCTTAGTTTTCTGTGCAGTTAGCCGGGAATCGGGTCCATAGGCCCAAGTAGTGATTTATCATATATTAGGGGCTTTCAAAAGATATTTTAGTTACAAGATAAAAATAGTCGCTTCGGTTTCCTTTGTTCTGCTGTCCGCAACATGTTGGGTACCGAACTGTCAAATCGTATGTATTTTTCCTCCATTGACATTTAGCACCCTATCCTCGCCAGCCAAAGCTGTTCCGGACAGCGACGACAGCGACAATCTTTATCTTGTCACTAAAATATCTTTTGGGCTGTCCATATACCACGTGGATAGTTTATGGAGAGGGGGTATGGCGAATTTCCACGGTTCATACAATTTTTTGAAAATTTTTATGAGCGATTGTCCACGCCTGATCAAAACCTGTCCACGTGGTATATGGACAGCCCCACTAGGTTCCTTTGATTTTGGCATGGTTTGGCAGGAAATTTATCTAGTTTTGGAAAACGGATTAAAAATCTTGCTCTGGTCGCAGGAGAAATTCCGGATTATTTGAGGGCATGTCAAAAATGCTAGATTTTGTGCGCCTAGTTTATTAAAATTGATGAAATGTTGGCCCATGTTATAATATTGAGCATGAGCATGAGCATGATTGACCGCCCACGGTTGCTACTCCGTTATTGCCAGGTCAGCTGTAATTACACAGAGAACCAACAGATGATGTTTGGGACTAACATCATCCTCAATGTGTAAGAACTGGTGACCCAAATATTAAGCAATACCAGCGCCGGCCGTGTCCGAATGCAGGTCAATTGAGGAATGGGTAGGATTATGTTGACGTGATACTCGCTTTGATGGAAGCCGACGAGTCATCTGCACTTCCACGAGAAATCACTGGGATGTTGGATACATGGGGTAGGTATTGTAGCAAGGTTCGTTTTGGTAAACGGTTTGCCGTATGTAGCGTGTATTTTGATGAAGTTTAAACAAAAACACAATCGAACGCGCACTAATTAATCCACTAATCAATCGCACAGAGCAGAACAAAATATTTCGATGATCGCGCGTTCACTCTGTGTACTAAAAGAAGCACGATAGAACACGCACTATTTTTTATTTGTGAATTAATTTAATTACCCGCACAACGGAGAGCCAAATATATCAATGATCGGGCGATCGTTCTGCTTAGTAGGAGAAACACGATTGGACGCGCACTAATATTTCATTTGTCAATTAATTTATTCACCCACACAAAACAGAAGATCGCGTGATCGTAATGTATTTGTTAATTGATTTATTCATTCGCACAACGTAGAACAAACATGTTGGTGATCGTTCTGAGTGCACATAAGCCATTTAACGAAAAACTCTCACGCAAACTAAGTGAAAAAATGTGTATATAATGGTTAAAATTTTCGTGTGGATTCATCAATTGGATTATAGAGAAGGAAATGAAACAAGACAGCAAAATCAGATACCAATGATGTTTGAGAACATTGCTTTGAATAACATTATTAATTGTTTAATGTATGTTTGTATTTATACCGAATATTGAGCATTACCACTTGGATTCTCAGTTATTTCCCACAAATACACCTTTTGTGTAAATAGATAAACATATACTTATAGCAAGATAAAGTGAACTAGAACATGAGCAGGAGTTTGGAATTGGGACAGGTTTGTAGTTAGTGGTCGTTAGGTGAACGATCTGCTAAACTTCACATGTGTGAGTAAAACTTTATAAGACTGCTTACTGGTTCATCCATCGCGAGGATATACAATCAATCGCTCTAAGTGAACGATTGTTCAATTAAATTTGAACTAAAACGCAAACCCAATACTTATTTCTTGAACGCGAAGGGCTTGGTGAAAAATGAGGAGTCCTCTGCCATTACGAGTATTCATTGGAAGTTTGGAATTGGGGCGGGTTTTTGTAGGGATTGTTTAAGTGACCGATTTGTTATAGTACATGTGTTGCAGAACTTTGTATGATTGTTCAATTGTTCATCCATCGCGAGGACAAACAATCAATTGCTCAAAGTTAGTGATTGTTCATTTCAATTTCGACTAAACCGGACTCACCACTATTTTTTCGAAACTGTTTAACTGTTCATCAATTGCGTGTTTAAACAATCGACCGGTCTAAATCGACGTTTGTTAATTTAAATTTATCTACCGTCCATGTATCTTCTGCAACGCAAGGATACTTATGCATAAATTAAACATATGTAAATGCAACACAAATTTGAATAAAACAAATATAATAGGAAATGGAAATAGGAAAACATATGAAATAGGAAATGAATTGTGGAGTAGGGGAAAGACGGCTCTGGCAGGTTCTGCTCTACTATTGGCAGGGGGGTTTTTGTCAACCAAATTTTATGAAATTTGGCCACATTATTCCTTGATATGCAAAGAATGTTCAGGCCAAATTTGAACCTAGTCAGTCATAAAAAAAAAACCCCCTCCAACAACAGAACAAAACCCGCCAAAGCCGTCATTCCCCCTATCAAATATTTGAAAAATATTGAAACATGATATCAGCGAAGTTTGAATCATATGTGATGTAAAATATATGAACTCTGTATATTATTCAATAGACAATAATTTATATAAAGCATTATAAAGGTGTATAGTAAATCTACAAAGTGAATAAATTTATCAACTAATATTTATCAACATTTGCTTTCCGCTTCCGGAACTCACAAGGTCTTGGGTCACATTTTTGTGTTGTGTACGACAAGCATGTTTTCTTTGCTAATGTTGTACTACGTCTACAATGGTGCGAGCACTCGAAATTCAAATATCTACAATGAAATGATTGAATATTGCGTTAAGAGATCAAACATTGGTTCAAGAGTAATGTAAATAGGTTACTGTTACGTCAATAGTTTGAGCATATTTTCAGAATAAAATGTTTAAGTATTACGAAACTTTCTGAACAGTTTTGTTGTCACCTCAAGAGTATTTGTAAGAAAGATTGTCATGACTAGAAATACACTCGATGATGTAGATTTTACCTACAATTGATTCAATAATACGTTAATAAGATTTCCCCATTGTTACATCTGAATTCTAGCGTCAGAAAGCTAATTACACGGTCGTTGCACGCGAAAAATACATACAACCAGTTCTCGAGAAATAAAGACTCCAAACTAAGTTAACGAAAACCTGGATCAGGGAGACCTCTGGGTGTCTTACCCTCTACGATGGCAATAGAAAGTGTGGATTAGTTAATACAATGGAGAAAAGCTAAATTTCTGCCATATTACATGATAATTCAAACATTTGCACAGTTTGTGGAAAATTAGATTGGTCTCACCAAATGGAAGATTCCCTTCAAGCGTAATTCCTCCATTACATTTATGAGTCCAGTTCTTATATCCACTAGCCACTTCAGAAAAAAGGAGAAAACCTGAATGATCCGAAATATTTAAACGAGAAACGTTACAAAAAAAACTCGCGGCGTTTGCTACGACTCCATCGTGTTTTTGTGTGTCAATTATAAACTGTACTGGAACAGTCGTTCCTGGCATAGCTGTCCCATGTCGCTCCCCCATGGTCAGTCCCACTGAGCTCAAGAAGCAAGGTTAGACCTGCCAGCAACATGTTCTAGCTAAAAAAAACTGTTGAGGAGGAACCCAATTTAAAGACCGCCAGTGCAATGGGACAGGTGTGCAAAAAGCAATATGGGACCACTACGCAGGGGAAGACTTAACAGCAACATAATTTAAAATAGGATAAGATACTTAACGGACTGCATGATACCACTACGGCATAACGCTGTTGCACCTTCGAAAACAGCATCGTTCCTTAAATAATTTTCCATCGCCGTTTCACCGTTACTTCATGATGCCTACTCTTCACATAAAATTTCACAATACAACCTTCATCACTTATGAAATCCGTGGGTAGGAACATGTAAATTCGGAAAACTTTTTCTAAAGAGTGGTTTGAAAATTTGACGCACAAGGATAAAAACACGTCCTCAAAATGTTGGCCCATGTTATAATATTTTACAGAAACTAGAGCTTTTATTGAGTTGATTGATATATGGATATCACAGATCGGATGACAAACATCTGAGATAGGGATGTTTCCATGAACGAGATGCTTAGTATGGAAATATTCGCTCAGGAATGTAGAAGTTGTACGAAAATGTGTGTGTGTGTAGCGCAAATGACCAGAACCCCCTTTTCTTCACCCCCTGATTGATGATGAACCGAACCGATTAAGATTGAAATATGACCTAGTTTATCTCTATTTCTCTGTCAGAGCATTGCTCACTTTACCCCCAGGCGACATGACCAATTTACCCCATACATGTTTTTCAAATAACACCTAAACTAAGAAAAAAATTTAAAAAAAACTATCTTCCATCAACCAGTTCCGCTTCATAACAAGCAAAATGAACGATGTGAACGATATTTTGGTTTAGAACTACTAACTCAGAGTTTTTATGGCTTTAATGCAACAGTGCCAAAATTACATCAAACTAGCATTTTGCGCAAGCGCGCAGAGTTTTGCTTAAATCTAGCTGTTAAATATATATTTCATGATTCGAAATAGCTCTAAGAGCATGAAATGCTTAACTTATGATGTAGCATGGAAAATAATACGAATAATCCATAAACAGAGGATAAATAAGCCGTTGCGTTGTAGCAAATGCCATTTTGAAAGAATAAATCCGGTGGGGATATCTTTTTATTTATATGCAATAATCTTATATACCGTGATAACATTTACTGCGAAACAATCTTCTAGTGAATTTGATTAAAAGCAAGGCTTTGTTCGTCACAAGCCGACGTCGTACTGTTGCCGGATTTTTTTTAAAACTATCATTTATTTGGAAGGTTTATTTGCCGTAAAGCTTTACGGAGCCGGAATCATGTTTTAGAATACAGTTTTTATGCACTAATGTTAGTATTGGGGAATCGAATGACTCGCGTTTTGGTCGAGGTTAGGGAATACATTATACAACAGGAAATGATGGGAAAATTTATGGAGAAGGGACATGTATTCGAGGTCAAGATCCGCCAACACTTCCCTAATAGGCGTTGGCTGCTTTCGTCGGACTCGCTGATATTCAGTTAGCGCAGATCTGGGGCCACGATGCTCCTCGCACGCCCACACAACATGGTCAATTTCATGATAATCCGCGCCGCAAACACGGAGATTGCTTTTTGAAAGCCCAACTCGAAAAATATGTGCATTCAAAGAGTAGTGATTGAACATTAGACGTTACATGGTTCGAATGAAGTGTCGTTCCAAATTAAATTTTTTAAACCATGGCCGCTTCGACACCTGTCGGCGAATTGAATACAGTCACTTACGCATTACCCCATTTGTCCATTATTGTTGCCAGCTCATCAAGGTTTCCTGACGAACTAATGAGAAAATTCATCGAAGGTGATTTGATTGTAAATATCATCTACCATAGCGCCCACCTTAGCCAGAGAGTCCTCTTTCTCATTTCCCGGGATCGAGCAATGAGAAAGGACCCAAGCCATGGTGATTGTGTAAGACGGTTGAAATAAAACACTCAAACCTTTCCTTATCCCATTTAGAAGATACGCTGAGTACTTAACCGGTTTCATTCAGCCTCCAAGGATCTTAGACTGTCGGTGAAGATGAAAAAGTGGTCAGGAGTAGGAATGTGATTTGCTCGAGAGAATAGTGTATAGCTGCTAGCTCAGCAGTATATACGGAGCTAGGCTCTTTGAACTCAAAGTAGGCGCTATGAAAGGTATGAAAAACGTTGAATAAACGCCAGTGGGGTCATCCAATTTAGACCCATCTATAAAAAAGCTTCTCCCATCATTGGCGTGCCCGTATTTGCTTGCGAAGGAAGTCTGGTATTCCATGAGCCTCCTGCTTCATGGACAGATGAAGAGTTACAGAGAATTGTAGGAGTTTAAGAAGTTAGCATTATTGGTGTCTACAGAAGAAGGGCTTATCTCCAGCGTTATTGATTTAGAACTTCATAAAGGATGAGGAACCGGGAGCGATAATTATGTTAAACGATCTGTCAGCGGCAGTACTTCCGCAAGTACTTCAAACTCGTCGTATGAGTCGAATACATACAACGTGCTGAATTCGTTGAAGCTTCAGCATGTGTGTTTTAACCGCGGACTGGAAGCAGATACTATCGTATTGGAGGACCGACAAACTGGTTGTTCGATACAACGTTATAAAATCTTCGGGATGCGCTGCCCACCTAAAGATGTCGTAAAATTCCGATTAATCGATTAGTAACTAATCGATTACTCTCGATCCTCGTCGATTACTGAATCGATTAATCGTTGGATATTAATCGATACAAAATTAATCGATTATCACAACGATTAATCGAGGAAATCAATCCAATTGCGACATCCTTATGATGTCGTAAAATCCTGATTAATCGATTAGTAACTAACCGATTACTCTCGATTCCTCTCGATTATTGAATCGATTAATTGTTTGGTAATAATCGATTCAAAATTAATCGATTATCACAACGATGAATCGATTAATCGAAGTAATCGATTAATATACGACATCTCTATGCCCACCATGTTCCGGTTATTGATCGCGTGCAGTTGATCCGTTTCTGGCTTTTTTGTGGCAGATACACAATGTGCTTCTACTTCTCCAACAGCTTCCGAAGTCAGGACAGCAACGTGGTAGGGGAATACGAGTTACAATGCGACGCGGTTTTCCAGGCTTTTGGGTGGCAATCACCCTCACTTGCCTCCAATCATCTGAAACAATGTTGCACTCCAGTAACTGATTGATCATAAGCGCCTCGTAAATTTAACTTGATTGTATCCATCCCAGGAGTGGAATTGTTGCATGAAAGGAGAGCAAGCAAGATTCCAATCATCGAAAAGGGGCGATCCACATCATCCCTGTCAGCAAAAGTATCACGTGACTCTTGCTTCACCGGTACCGAATCCGGACAAACTTTCTTTGCGAACTCGAGTATCCAACGCGAAAAGATTTCACGATATTCGTTTACGGACGATGCGTTGCGAATTCTTCTCCTGACGGTTCACAGAGTTTTTATTGAGGTCTCGCGCGATAAGCCGTCTACAAAAGTGCGCCAACATTCGCGTTTCTTCACTTTGATCAGCATCTTGAACTGAATATTGGTAGATTTACTCCACCCGTTTCTGGAGTCGTAACAGATGGTCAGATCATCGATTGGTCAGATAAAGCAAACAACCTGGGATTTGTTTTTCAAAGCGATTTGCAGTGGGATGGATTGATTACTCAGTAATGTGGCAAGATCTATGCCAGCCTACACTCGCTATTCTGCTTTACCTTCGCTGTCTCGTCGTCTATCAAGCTTAAGCTTGTAACAGTACCATGATTTATGTTTTGAATTTTAAATAGAATTGTACAAAGTAGCACAGTAACGATGAATTTCCCCATTGAACTACCCCTTGAATTCAAACGCTCACTTTGAGTGCATACCGATAATGTTCATTTTTGCACTCAGTAAATCTCTGCACTGAATGAGTTCCCACTCAAATGTATGGCGCAAAATAACCGTCGTTCAAGCGAATATCTCAGCGACCATGTGCCAAGGCCCGGCCAATGACCTATCCGGATCGCTTTCAAGATTCGTTGACCCCCGGAATCATTTACAATCTTCGGGTGGGAGACAAGTATATTGATCGTTTCCACTTGGAAGCTCGGGAAAAGGGAGGTCTTTACCCGCCGAATATGGATGTTGGTGTGGGTAGAGGTAATTTTTGACCTTCGCGAAATCACTTCGTGATTCGCGTAATTTCAACGACGATCATAAAATCTCGCGCTTTGATCTGAGGATCCAAGGACTTAGCTCGTTCACTTCGTTCTGGTCTACGGAAGAGGCAAGAGCAGTCCGGAATTTCTAAATCGCGTCGTGGTGTGTTCTGGAAGGTGAACTATAAGAAAATGTGAAAGTGCTCCTAGTTGCTTATTTAGATTTTTCCCTTAATTTCCCTCTACTAGTTAGCTGTAATCAAGTTATTAGTGCATTCTGGCGGTTAGGTGGTAGTGTAGACTTGCGGATAAAGCGGTAAGACTGAAGACTAAACTTGGTGCAAAGTGTGGTGTTCAAGACCGGTGTGGGTCCTCTTTTCTTTACCAGATTGTGGCAAGTTGCAAGGCCCGACACACCACCCACACAGTTGGAGACTGCTTTTGACCCCGTTTACCTGCTACGAAGGACGTCCCGGTGGTACACGTGGACCGGAGAGGGCAGCGCACGTTTTTTTCCCGCGCCCTTGGCAGGGCGGCAACAACCGGACCGGTTAGAAACCGGTAATCAAGTTAAGACATCCTTTTTCGTGAGTGACGGCGTGCAGAGCGTGACACGGTCGCGTAAAAAGTTTTTCCCCCGGCCGGATTCGAACCGGCGACCTTTGGATCGGGAGGCGCACACCGTAGCTCGACGCCACCGACGGCTGTACCCCGTCGAGCAGTCCACAATTTCGCGCCGGAGGCGTCATCGACAACGGCGACATCGATGAACGACGCGTGAACCATTTCGGAGCCCGTGGGAGAGACCGCGCGTGACACGCGTGGCGCCAAAGCAGCAGTAGTGGAGAACCACCGACGCCTCCAAGTTTGTATGCAACGACCAAAGTGAGTAAACATGCATGTTTCATTATTTTTCTCCATGCGCATTGCGGATGAGTGCCCTAGCCTTAGCCAATCTGCTGGCGTGGCCAAGCCGATAGCCCTACCGTTCCTTCCGTACGCGTCAGCGAGGTAGTTGGCTTATTTATAGATAGAGGGAATGCCGCACCATAGAGTGAACACCGCACCAGTTAAGTCACACCGTCCATAGTAGTCGAGCAGTTAGACAGAGTATAGAGGGAAATGAATTTGTAGCTAGGCCTAGTGTTAAGATTAACGATGTCGATCAAGTAGATCTAATATAAATGAACTGAATTCAATAAATGCTTTTTTGTACACTGTAGCTCGATAGTTTCTGGACGGATGGGAGAAATTTGAAAAGGTGAAGTAGGAGTACTTTCACATCTCGGTCGTTTTTTTAGGTTTCTTTTGGTTGTTTACTGGGGAGGTTGGCCCTTACTCCAACCAAGGATTCTCTCTATTCGAACGTGGCATGTTCGAAGTGTGTTGGTTTAAGTCTTCAAATGAGGATAACAACCGCGAATATTGCTTTGTCGCCGGCGGAAATCACCTCTGTTCACACCAATTTCTCTATTTGCTAGACCTCACGGTCTAAAGGCATCCAATTTTCCCTGAACAGCCCACTTGTCTCCCGCCCAATCTCTTTGGGAAAAATCTTACCCTCCCCTGAAGGGTCTCACTAGGTCGGGCAACCTTCGATCAGGTTAATGGTCTCCTCCGGGAGTGGCGCTTAAGCCATTTCAACTAAAAACGGGAAACTCGTTAGGCTGGCAGGTTTCATTTGGCGCCCAATAGAATTGGCAAAACAGATTTTAGATGATTTTTTTTAGAATTTTTTTTTTTGTGGACTTTGTTGATTTTAATAGTTTTTTTTGGTAGGATTAATTACGGGATAATTCCATTATAATTTTTTTCTCTAGATTTTTCCCCCTTTGAACTCAATCACATTTTTTTTCTGGTACACCATTTCTTAAAAGAAAATAGTATTTAATTTAATTTAATTTGAATTTTGAATAATTGGCAGTAAAACGCCATTAAAAATGGATATGTTTCCCTATGCGGAACATTTGAATCTAGAAGAGGTAAATTATGAACTTTTAATTAGAGGTGAGTTAGTTGGAGAAGTTTGTGACCTTGACCTGGCAAGTAAGCAAAGGCATTTGAGGACGCTTTTCAAGTCCGACGTAAAGGAAATGAGAAATCACCCATCGCCGTTCAACATAACGGTTGAGATAGATTACATTGATGGGCGAATTTCAGATTTGTTGAAAGCTTTTAGTCGCGGAGTAGAACAACGGTATGTGTCTAGATTGTTGCACTACTACTATCGTGCGAAAAGGTGTCTTTCAGAACAAGAAAGTGAGCATAAGATGAAAAGAGATTTAGTACGTCGTATAGAGGGTTGTTTGAAGAAATATAATATAGGGCCACCAGCATCCCCGGTTAAACAAATCAACACGATACTGTCAGAGGCAGAAAAAAGAGATCAAGCACAGGCGATGATAGACGATCCGACTAATTCTGCAGTGGTAGACAAGCCTACACATAAAACGGGATCCAAGGGCAATAAAAAGCAGGATCAGGGTACCTGTGTACTTCAAGTCAAGCATACAGGGACTAAACCGAAGATCCGCGCAGCCAATGAAGACGAGGAGCCTAATCAAACAACGAGAGCCGATAAAGTAGAAGAAGATCAAAAAGCGATGCAGCAGAAGATTGATCATCTAGAACGGATGCTCGATGGGGTAACAAAGATGCTGTTGGAGCGAGACACAAAAGAGGTACAACGTAATGAGGGTTATAAATTAGAACGTAATCCGCATTGCTCCGGTCTGTTCACTGAAATGAATGTTGATTCAAGTGACGAGGACATAATAGATCATTCCAGGAGTAACCGACACTATACCACAGCTCGGGATCAGCAAACAGCGTTTAGGATCACTCGACGTCCACGGGTTCCTTACAACACAGACGAGGAGTATGATTGGTCATCAGTCAGTGAAGACAGGAGACAACCAAGACCACGGGAACATCACTACAATAGGCGAAGGCAGGAGGGATCCAGGGATCATCTGAACCGGGTTGAGAAGTGGAAGTTGAGATTCTCCGGGGATTCAAGAACGGTTACAGTCGAGAGTTTCCTATACAAATTAAAAAAAATCGCGGAGAGAAGAGAGGTTTCAGAAAGACAACTTTTACGGGATATTCATTTGCTTTTAGAAGGTCCAGCGTCCGATTGGTTTTTCACCTTCGTGGACGAGCTGGAAGACTGGCCGACATTTGAGAGGCTGATAAAATATCGGTTTGGAAACCCCAACCAAGACCAAGGAATTCGTCAGAAAATTCACGATAGGAAACAGCAAAGAGGCGAATCGTTTATCGCATTCGTCACAGAAATAGAAAAATTAAACCGGATGTTATCAAAACCTTTGTCGACCACCAGGAAGTTTGAAGTCATCTGGGACAATATGCGCCAGCATTATCGTTCAAAAATCTCGATAGTGGATGTACAGGACCTACAACAACTCGTGAAGCTTAACCACAGGATAGATGCCGCTGACCCAAACCTCCACCAGATTGGTGAACCGAGACGAACGGTTAACAACGTGGAAGTGGAGGAATCGGACTATAATAGTGACGAGTCTGCGATGGTCAACAACGTCAAACCGAAAATTATGCGAGAACATAGAAATTCGAATCACATGCCACAGTCAACGCAAAGACCAACTCAAGCTGCGACGAGTAATACGGATCCGGCAAATCAACGAGCATGTTGGAACTGCCAGCAACAAGGTCACAGTTGGAGGGATTGTCGGCAGCCCAAAGTAATCTTTTGCTATGGTTGCGGGAATTTGGGTCGTACAGTCCGTTGCTGCGAACGATGCTCAGGGTCGTACCGACAGAACCGGGAAAACTAATAGAAGGAAATGGTAGCGGGGATCGAACCATTCCTAAAACTCAGCAGATTCCCAAAACAAGTACAAAGTTAACCGAATTTGACCCTTTGAAAAAAATACACCACATAAGAGTGAGCATCGCGAAATGCCCTCACATACGAGTAAAGGTATTTGAAACGGAGATGGAAGCTCTCCTAGACTCTGGAGCTGGAATTAGTGTTACTAATTCGGCGGAGTTGGCTGAACAATATGGATTAAAAGTACTTCCAGCGTCAGTGCGAGTGAGCACAGCAGATGGAACAGAATATAAATGCCTAGGTTATCTAAACATTCCTTTCACCTTTAAGGGAATAACACGGATAGTTCCAACCATCATAGTCCCTCAAATATCGAGGCAGCTAATTCTCGGATCTGATTTTTGGGAAACTTTTCACATTCAGCCCATGATTGATGTAGGAAATGGTCCTGAAACATTAGAAACATTAGATGCCACGATAGGACAGTATATTTGCTTCCATATAGAACCAACTGCAGATTTACCTAAAGTAGAGGATAGAGAACCTGACGAATCTCTGGACATACCAACATTCGATACACCGCCGGAAGCAACTCCGGACAATAAAGAAACGGAACATGAGTTATCTGAAGATGAAAGACAGAGACTGATCGAAACTGTAAAGCAATTTGAAATAACTGCACCGGGAAAGTTAGGTAGAACCGACTTAATCCAGCATGAAATCATCCTCAAGGAAGACGCAAGGCCGAGAAATCATCCAGTATACAAATGTTCTCCATTCATCCAAAAGGAAATCGATGCCGAGATTGAACGGTTCAACGAATTGGATGCGATTGAGGAGTGTTTCAGTGAAAGGACCAATCCTCTCGTTCCGGTAAGAAAGGCTAATGGAAAGATTAGGGTATGCCTGGACTCGAGACGAATAAATTCGACGACGGTAAATGATGCATATCCGATGCAAAATATGCAGGATATTTTTCACCATTTAGGTCATGCCAAATATTACTCGATAATAGACTTAAAGGATGCATACTTTCAGATACCTCTGAAAGAGGAGTGTAGGAGCTACACGGCGTTTCGCAGATCAAAAGGCCTTTATCGTGTTAAGGTTTGTCCTTTGGGGCTAACGAATGCACCATTTACAATGTGTTGCCTGATGAATAAGGTCATTGGGTTCGACTTGCAACCATTTGTATTTGTATACCTCGATGACATAGTCATCGCTACAGAAACACTCGAGGAACACCTCCGCCTACTACACATTGTATCAGAACGTCTGAGGAAGGCGAAGCTGACCATCTCTTTGGAGAAATCTCGTTTCTGCAGGAAGCAAGTAATGTACCTGGGATATCTCCTAACAGAGAAAGGAGTTTCAGTAGATCGCTCAAGGATACAACCAATATTGGACTATGTACGACCAAAACTGTTAAGGACATCCGCAGATTAATGGGGCTCGCTGGATTCTACCAGAGATTTATTAAAGAATATAGTAGAATCACAGCACCGATAACCGACCTTCTGAAGAAGGAGAAAAAGAAGTTTACCTGGACAGAAGATGCGGAAGCCGGCTTCAATGAGCTAAAAGGTGTACTAACTTCAGCACCGATTCTAGCTAATCCGGATTTTACTAAACCCTTCGTCATAGAATCAGATGCCTCAGAAAATGCAGTGGGCGCTGCGCTAGTGCAGGACCAAGAGGGAGTAACCAGAGTGATTGGGTACTTCAGTAAAAAGCTCAGCTGCACCCAAAAAAAGTATTCCGCAGTGGAAAAGGAATGCCTAGGTGTTCTCCTAGCAATCCATAATTTTCGCCACTATGTGGAGGGCACCAGATTTAAAGTAGTAACCGACGCTAGAAGCCTACTATGGTTGTTCAAGATAGGCGCAGAATCGGGGAATTCGAAGTTGCTACGCTGGGCCCTTCGGATTCAGTCATATGACATTGAGCTCGAGTACCGTAAAGGTAAAAACAACATCACGGCAGATTGTCTATCCAGATCCATAGACATGGTAGCAGTACTTCAACCAGATCTAGACTATGAAGAGTTAGCGGAACAGATCCAAATTGACCCCGTTCGATACGGAGAGTACCGCGTAATAGATGGACAGATTTGGAAGTACGTAAAAAGTTTAAATCGTCAGGATGACCCGCGATTTGCGTGGAAAAGATTCCCGGTAGAAGAAGAGAGAGAAACAATAATACGACAGGAACACGAGAAGGCCCACTTTGGGTTCGAGAAAACGGCAGCTGCCATTAAGGGGCGCTTTTTCTGGCCAAAAATGAATCAACAAATACGGAAATTTTGCAGCGAATGTATGATTTGCCAGACGAGTAAATCGGTCAATAAAAACGTTGTTCCCCCAATGGGTTCACAAAAACCGGTAGAATATCCGTGGCAATTCGTCACACTAGATTTTATCGGTCCGTTGCCGGCTTCAGGAAAGAAAAGAAGCACTTGCTTACTGGTCGCAACGGATGTGTTCAGTAAGTTTGTACTGGTGCAGCCTTTCAGGGAGGCCAAAGCGGAGCCATTAGTTGAGTTTGTGGAAAATATGATTTTCAGGTTGTTTGGGGTACCTGAAATAATTTTAACGGACAATGGTACACAATTTTTATCGAAAATTTTCAAAATCTACTCAACGAGTACCATGTGAACCATTGGCTTACTCCCGCATATCACCCGCAAGTAAACAATACAGAGCGGGAGAATCGAGTCATCATAACGACCATTAGAGCAACCTTAAAAAAGAAATACAAGCATTGGGCCGATGGCATTCAGGGAATAGCCAACACAATCCGTATGGCGGTTCATGACTCTACAAAATATAATCCGTACTTTATAGTATTTGGCCGAAATCAAGTTTCGGACGGGAGAGAATACGCCCAAATAAGAGACCGGCACCAACCCGATGAAATGGATGAGACAGCGACCAACGAATCGAGGAAAAAATTATTTGAAGAAGTTAAAGCTAATCTTGCGGCCGCTTATAAAAGGCACGAAAAGAACTACAACTTGCGCTCAAACGCTGCTTGCCCAAGGTATGTCGCTGGAGAGCGAGTTCTGAAAAAAACATTCGATTTGTCAGACAAGAGTAAGGGCTTTTGTAAAAAGCTCGCCCCCAAATTCGAACCTTGCGTGGTGCGTAAAGTACTAGGAACGCACACTTATGAGCTTGAAGACGATGCTGGTAAACGGATTGGGGTTTTCTATGCCGACCAGCTTAAAAAGCTGAACAGTCCGTCTCACCCAAACTAATTTAAATCACCTAAAGCTATGTGCCTCTTAAAGAGCAACAAAGATTACGATGAGAACGAGATCAATTCAAAAAACCTTCGGGGTAAAATTTTTCTTCAGTTGAAGTCGAAACCAGAATGGGAAAATGGAAGGGTCGTATCTGTGACATAAATCATATGCTTGTGATGATTCCCGTCATCAAATCATTGCTCTATTAAGTTACGAAAGAGCCAGGGCGATGACCTGTTAATAGTAGTGGTTTACCGCGACGGTATAAAGCGAGCCCGGTGATGATTTCAAATTTTAGTTGTAGAGCACAAAAGGGAAGAGCAAGCTACTTCCAGATCAACCCGACCAAGAGTACTTGAACGGCACTCCTGATCACGACAAATTTTTAAAATATTAACAAGCTATGTAAAATCTCCACTGAGTGACAACGAGGAAAATCCCCTAAAAAGACCACTACGGGTAGATGAAGAATGTTCCAATCTGAACAGGAAACATAATGTTTCATTGTAAATAATTTCTGTAAATATTCCCTTGTAAATACCCCATTGTAAATATTGTTTAGGTTAATTAATTAATAGAATTCCTACGCTTTGTCCTGAATTAAAACTAGATTTAGTACTTAGATTAGATTAGTAATAATTTTTGAATTTAAATCACTCACGATTTTTCCATGCTTTCGATTAGCTCTCTTATTTCGTTCCGTTTGGTTTCGAAAAAATCCTTTTTTTATCCGTTTTCGTTTCTTTTCCTCCATATTTGTACCTAAAAATCGAAAAGTGGCATTAGTTTTAGTTTATTTTTAGTGAAATTTTGTTAATTGGAACAATAACTTATCTTTTTCTTTCGGTGATGGTCCTTTTCCTCGAGTTGCATTCAGTTTTTCGTATTTTATTCCCGTTCTCTGGCATTGTCGATAATAGCTCCATATCCACATCTAGCAAAACCCATTCCTTTCAATCGCAGTCCTTCTTTACCGATCCCTTTCATCGGCGATCCCCTTTGTTGACGTCAGCGTCGCATTCGTTCCGTCGATGCCAGCGTTTTTTTATGGGAGTATAGCAGGCATCCAGAGACAATCCGCAAAACATTCCGTTATCCTTTTCCCTAGTGCCTTCCGTCGCAAGGTTCGGTTTGAGGGCGAATCTCCAGCGACATCACCAGCGTTTGGCTGCGGTTCCGTCTTCGTGGTACGGCCACTGCGAACGTAAACAACGCAACCAGAACATCTTGTTTTGCTTTACGTCGCATGTCGAACGATGTGCTTGCACTTTCCGCTTGCTCTGAAACACCATTGGCACTGAAATAACACAATTTTCCAGCACAATTTACGATTTTCCCGGACCTTTTCGCGAATTTTCCGACCCGGCGATATTATATCCGCGACGAACTGTCAACTTTTGTTGTGGTTCACGCACAAAGTTCACGACATTGGCAAGAGTGAGTGAATACGAATGAATGAGATGAATGCTTGAATGAAAGTTTTGAATGGACGAGGGGTGCATGAATGGAAAGTTTTGTGTTTCATGTTTTAGAGAATAATTTCGTAATCGGTATTAATACTGATGGCCAGAAATGTTCTAGAATTTATGTTTGAGTTTCGATCGCAAGGTTAACATTTACTAGATAAATTTCTGGGTAGTAACCGCGCATCGAAGCAGACCCCCACATTTAAGGGGAAGGCTATTACTTCCGCTTTTCCTGGGAAAGCCGGGGTAGGAGGTTAATACACTTCTCCAGTTTACGTTTATTTTTCACTCCGGTGATAGTTGATGAGAATTCTCACCCCTTGCTTAGTTGTTACACTGAGGTTGGTGCAGATTTCGTTTAAGGTTTATGTTTGTCAATGTAAAATATTTTTGTAATTTGCAAGTAAGTTTTGGTATTATTTCGTTTTTTTAAATTTATTTGAGTATGCAAGTATTGCCAACAGTCATTTTTTCCAATGTTTTGCCTATTTGCCTGATCAAAATCTCTCCATAGACACGCCATTTTTTGAAAATAGTTTTCCATTGTAAATATTATTATTTGGGTTAATTTTACTCGTATTGTTAAATGCTGATTAAATTCTGCTGGAGACCAGAGTTGAAAAACGATGATGGTCAGTAGCAGCCGTGATCAGATAATTTCGGTCTGGAAATAGAGGAAGAGTCTTTTATGACGATGAAACCATATGACCCCAGAATCTAGAGGCGTTTAACAAAACCAGTTAATAACCTTCGAAAATTTGATTGATTTCCAGAAAATTTATTTTCCGCCAATCAATCAAATTTTCGAAAATCTAGCAAGGAATGATGTAACAGTACCATGATTTATGTTTTGAATTTTAAATAGAATTGTACAAAGTAGCACAGTAACGATGAATTTCCCCATTGAACTACCCCTTGAATTCAAACGCTCACTTTGAGTGCATACCGATAATGTTCATTTTTGCACTCAGTAAATCTCTGCACTGAATGAGTTCCCACTCAAATGTATGGCGCAAAATAACCGTCGTTCAAGCGAATATCTCAGCGACCATGTGCCAAGGCCCGGCCAATGACCTATCCGGATCGCTTTCAAGATTCGTTGACCCCCGGAATCATTTACAATCTTCGGGTGGGAGACAAGTATATTGATCGTTTCCACTTGGTACACGTGGACCGGAGAGGGCAGCGCACGTTTTTTTTCCCGCGCCCTTGGCAGGGCGGCAACAACCGAACCGGTTAGAAACCGGTAATCAAGTTAAGACATCCTTTTTCGTGAGTGACGGCGTGCAGAGCGTGACACGGTCGCGTAAAAGTTTTCCCCGGCCGGATTCGAACCGGCGACCTTTGGATCGGGAGGCGCACACCGTAGCTCGACGCCACCGACGGCTGTACCCCGTCGAGCAGTCCACAATTTCGCGCCGGAGGCGTCATCGACAACGGCGACATCGATGAACGACGCGTGAACCATTTCGGAGCCCGTGGGAGAGACCGCGCGTGACACGCGTGGCGCCAAAGCAGCAGTAGTGGAGAACCACCGACGCCTCCAAGTTTGTATGCAACGACCAAAGTGAGTAAACATGCATGTTTCATTATTTTTCTCCATGCGCATGGCGAATGAGTGCCCCTAGCCTTAGCCAATCTGCTAGCGTGGCCAAGCCGATAGCCCTACCGTTCCTTCCGTACGCGTCAGCGAGGTAGTTGGCTTATTTATAGATAGAGGGAATGCCGCACCATAGAGTGAACACCGCACCAGTTAAGTCACACCGTCCATAGTAGTCGAGCAGTTAGACAGAGTATAGAGGGAAATGAATTTGTAGCTAGGCCTAGTGTTAAGATTAACGATGTCGATCAAGTAGATCTAATATAAATGAACTGAATTCAATAAATGCTTTTTTGTACACTGTAGCTCGATAGTTTCTGGACGGATGGGAGAAATTTGAAAAGGTGAAGTAGGAGTACTTTCACATCTCGGTCGTTTTTTTTAGGTTTCTTTTGGTTGTTTACTGGGGAGGTTGGCCCTTACTCCAACCAAGGATTCTCTCCATTCGAACGTGGCTTGTTCGAAGTGTGTTGGTTTAAGTCTTCCAATGATGATAACAACCGCGAATATTGCTTTGTCGCCGGCGGAAATCACCTCTGTTCACACCAATTTCTCTATTTGCTAGACCTCACGGTCTAAAGGCATCCAATTTTCCCTGAACAGCCCACTTGTCTCCCGCCCAATCTCTAGGTCTCACTAGGTCGGGCAACCTTCGATCAGGTTAATGGTCTCCTCCGGGAGTGGCGCTTAAGCCATTTCAACTAAAAACGGGAAACTCGTTAGGCTGGCAGGTTTCAAGCTCTTCAAATCCCTGTTACTACCGCATTTCATGTTCGGCGATATATTGCATGTCCATCCGGGTGCATAATCTTTAGAATGACGTGGTGGCGCTTAACTATTTGTGCGCTACGTCTACTAATAAAAACCAATACGATCATGTGAGTCACCTGCAATGTAACCTTATTGGATGCCCTTTATAATACTTCTATGCGCATCTCCGCATCTGCATTTTTCCGAGAAACCTGGTGACAACTCAGTCTCCTGCGATATTTCATGGAAGGCTTATTTAGCAGAATCTGTTGGTCCCGGCTAACAATACGTTATGCTACGCTAGTTCGAGTAGACTAATTAATGACAATAATTTTATACAGTTTTGTATCTTTTCCAAATCGGAGGAAGTAACTTTTTAAAAAGATTTTTATCTTACGCTACTGGACAATAATAAACAATCATTCAAAAAAACTTATGCTCTTTATGAAGTGGTTGGTGTTTGCTTTTTGGGCATATTAATTACCTCGCTTTCAGATTGGCCTTATTCAGCACTTCGTAACCAAGCTGCGGTGTACTGGATCTTGACTCCACACTGAACTATCTCATCCAGCCCTTTGCACTGAGTTACCTCTACTAAGAATAGGGCTCTGATCTGAACCAAATCGCTCAGTACATCCCCGACAGCCCTGTCGTCGTAAAATATGAGCTACTTAGTCGCTTATATTTTAAGGGGGCGCTGATACCATAGGGCGGTTTTTAAGGCGCACATTCGAAAACTGCGAATTTCTAAGGAGCTAGGGATTAGAAGCTCGGTTCGTGGCACTGCAAATTTCACAACATCATTTGGAGCGGATACTTGTCAATGTGCTGGAGGACCGAGGATTCGCCTACAACGTACGGTGGCCTGAAACGTTAAAAGGTGGCCTGAAACGTGAAGCAGCAAATTTTGGATTGGTGGTGAGCGTTTCGAGTGCGACAGAATCCGCCTGGGCTGGGGTAGCAGGGCCAATGTTCAAGGGCTTAACGACCCCTCCCCACGACACAACAGTTAGGGCGCCTGCCTAGGACGTGTTGTGGTTTGACAGTGGGCTTTTTTAAACATCTACAAAAAAACATAAAAAATATTTAAGCTTCTTTTTGTGGAATGTCTTCAACTGTCTAAGACGAGTTTAGTACTTTTCATTTAATCTACAAAATGCTAGAAGATCTACAAAAAGCTACATGTGTCCGCAAGCAGGCCATAGCAAAGCGACCGTGTCCCACTCAAAGCACACAAGAGCCCATGAAGTGCCAACTGGCGTGGGGAACTGATCCAACTCTACAGCGAATCCAGCATCCAGGAGGAGGCAAAAGCTGGAAGGATACAATGGACAGGGCATGTTGCAAGAATGCCGAACAAAAACGCTGTGAAGATAATACCACAAAAAACTTTTAATAATTTTCTAAGTTGAACATAACAGGTGTAAAAAGTAACTATTTGCTCACATGAAGTACATATCTCACTGTCCGGTGTGGAAAACAGCTGCTGGTTACCGGTATTGATTTCGTACAACATCCGCATGAAATATCTAACAAGTCATTATCGATATTTTAAATATGGCTTTGATTGACCATCTCTAGATAATTGGAATACGTTTGATCGATTTTAATATTGTTTATTCAAACCTTCTAAAGTAAGGTAAAACACCAAAATTTCAAGTAATTCTTTTTCAATTTCAAATTTTGAACAAAGCGCACAACAATGAGGATCTGTTATTTTATGCAGGTAAAGGACTATGTCCAATTTCTTCGCCTCCGCTTAACTCTCAGATGGTTTTTACAAATCCGTCTGAACCTGGATTGAATCCTAAGTAGAGTGAAAAGACCAGGACTTCTGTTCGATCAAATTTGAAACATAACTCTAAAATTAAGTTTGAATTGGGCAAGTGAATTGTTCGACCCATTGGCATGTCAAAAGTGTGACATTTTCTACTTGATGTTGCTCAAATTGTTATAAGACGCTTAATTCGCGTTCGAGTCGAACGAACGACTTTCTATTCTCTGGGGCGCATATTAATACCATGAATGTCTCTCAACCACAAATTCTAGAGATGGTTGGCAAGATGCACGTGGTGTTTTCTAAGCGCAACGCGTATTACTAATGATGATGATGATAATGATGGTAGCTGCTTACGCTCGCAACTGTCCGGCGGCAGAACTGTTTTCCACTCACTTCCCATCACGCATTTGGTATGTGCTCACTCTCTCGTTTCGGCGACAGGTACTCTTTCGCTTGGTTGTCAGTGGTGCTACGGTTGCATTCACACAGTTCATCGGTAGGGTCAGTGTACCAATAACGGTGGTATCCGTGATATATTAAGGCTATAGGGCACTGCACGGACTGCTTTGTCTCTTTTTCGCTGCTAAGAAATTAGAAAACAACAAGGCCAGTCAATTTCAAATTTCATGAAGAACGAAAAGAGAAATAGATTCGTCCGTGCAGAGCCCTATTTTAATAAACTAATGAGACACCAATATCATCGGTTTTTTAAACTCACATGCGTGGAAAACAGACACATGCCAAATCGCTACTCATCCACTTGTTTTTAAATGGACTATAACAGTAATCATTAGCACAAAGCCTTTTTTCCAAGGATGTTATCGATCATTTAGTAATTTGCGTTCGATCATTTAGTAGTTTGTCATTAACTCATTCCAGAAGCTGAATTTCAAAATGTGTTGTATGGTGAACTTCTAGTGCGAGGGTTTTTCTACAACTTTTTCGTTGTTAGAATTCAACTAATAACGGAGCTATAGTGCTAGTTGCAGTAACTTAAACTAAATTATTGGAATTTTGTTATCATTTAGTCTAAGTTACTGAAACTATAGTTATAACTCCGCTACTAGTGGAATTCAAACAACGAACCGTTAGGCAGAGTTGTAAAAAACCTTCGCACTAGTCCACGATACAACACATTTTGAAATTCAGCTTCTAAATTCAGCTAAATGATCAAACGCAAATTATTAAATGATTGATAACATCCTTGTCCTTCTCAACTTTTCGGCAAAACTAATGTAGATAATTACGGTAAAAAAATTAACAGCAAAAGGTAGAAAAGAAATATTTTCAGTTAACGCTTGGATTACTTAAAGTGTATTCCGTATTATTATATACATCAAACAGATACTAATATCACTATAACTGGTACTCCTACCCTAGTGCGTGTTTTGTTTTGCTCGTCAGTACGGTTTTGAATGTTGCGGGCGCGCGTTCATTTTTCTGCTTCGGACAGCCAGAAAAATAATTTATTAGTGCGATGCGTGTTGTGTAGATTTTGTGAGTACCTACTTATTTTCGTCGCGGTAAAAGTAAGCGAATCGCTTCGGTCGACAGTCGTACTATAGGTACGGTGCGGTGTAAATCGGTGAGAATGTTTTTTCAGTAACGGCTCATTCACAACTTAGATAACGCATTATGGGGTGGGAGGGTATCTGCCTGAACGATACGAACTATTTAAATTTTATAACTTTTTATTGTCTTTATTAGGGAGACTTTCAGCCCGAGGCTGGCTCGTCTCAATTTGAGAACTCTTTATCAAACGCTACGAGGGGGTTGATGGGGATTGAAAATAGTCAATTTTCGCGTTATGTAAATAGTGTACGAACCCTTCTTAAGACTTGCAGTCCGAGGTTCATCTCTGATGAGAACTTGTTTTACACATTAAAACAATTCGATTTCACCAAATTCATTAAATCTAGCATGATTTTTAAAAACGTGGCATGTTAAAAAAAGAAACTCCTTTTGATTACTTTCTCTCTCGATTATTACAAAGCCATACTGACATCTATACTGAATTTTTTAGCAGAGATCTAAAGAAAATAGCTTTGCCCATCGTGCTGAGGTGAAAATATTGCAAGAAATACAAAACTAGCCTACGTATTAGCGAATTAGTGGGTATTGAAAAAGTGTCTCTCATGTGGACATTCGACTTTTCATGCTAGAAATGTATACGATTTCCTACAAAACTAATACCCTTATCTGACAATGAAAGGCTCGTCTTGTCGGATATTGTATTTTTTTTCAGAAAGTGCCTAATTTCCCAGATTCCTTTTCAATGTTTGCAAGGGCGTAGCTAGAGGGGGGCCGGGGGTTCGTCGCCCCCCCCCCCTAAACGGTTTAAAGATTGAACGGGTACTGAAATGAATTTCCCTAAACATGTGCACATGATCCAATCATATTCAGAAATAGGTGGTTGAGCTTCGAATGATTCCCAAAAACTTATTAGGGTATGCAGGATTCCGTGAAGTGATTGTAAGTTTTTTTATGTTGTGGAAAACCCATTAGCTAGCTGACCATAGGATTGCCGAATAGTCTCTTCTGTCCTCAGTTGGTCAAGGCTGGATTACAATAGTGCGTTGCTATTGTACAATAGTAGCGCAATAGTTTGAGACGCGTAACAACGTCGGGCGCGTCTGGTTTAACATTTAAATTTAGCGCATTGAAGCTGACGAAAATCAAGCAAACAACCAAGTAACCTATATTTTCATTGCTAAGATTTTTGATATTTATTAACAATGGTTCATTAAAAAATAAAACAAATTTGAAGTGAATCAAAACATGGTATTTATCTGGTCATCAGATCTGAAGATCCGTACATAATTTATAATCCAACCTAATTTTAAATCTTATCTAGTGGTTTTCTGACTTTCTAGGTGTTCAGTAAGAAATTCAAGAACCGTTTTTTTTTATTTCATCTACTTTGTCGTTATCTCATTTTCTCCTTGAGGTTTTCATACTTGATGCGATATTTTCCTTTTCTCTACCTCCTTCAACATAATATGTTTCTACCAGAAATCCTTCTAGAAGCTCCCCGGGAACTTCATAAATTCCTCCGGAAAGTTGTCCACAAATTCCTCTGAAAATCGTTCGAAAATCCTTCTCATATAATTGTAATTCCTCCTAAAAATTTTATAGAAACCCTTCACTAAATTTTTTTAATGAAATTCATAAGGAAATTCCTTGAAGATTTCTTTTCTTCTCAGACATTTCTTCAGCTATTCTTCCAGAAAAATCTACGGTATTTATTTCAGGAATCCATTCGAGAGTTCCTTCAAGAATACATACGGAACTTCCTCCCATAATTCCTCCAGAAGTTTCTTCAGAAATTTATGACGGAAATCCTCCAGCTACGCTCCATAATTACACTTGTAAAACTATAAAAAAATTCTTAGGAAATTCTGCTAGGAACTTCTTCGGGAGTACCTATAGGCACTCTTCCTTTAATACCTCCGGGATAACTTCCATAATTTTTTCCAGGAATACCTACATAAATTACATAGCGAAATCCTCTAGGATTTCATTCTGGAATTCTTTTCGCAATTACTTTAGAATATCATCCAAGAATTCCTCTAGAAATTTCTTTAGGAATTTCTCCAGGAATTCGTCCAAGTATTTCCCCGGAAGTTCTTCCAAGTATTTTTTTTGGGAATTCCTTCAGGTACTTCTCCAGGAATTCCTTTAGGAATTTCTCCGGGAATTTCTCCGGGAATTTTTCCGTGGAATCGTCCTGGAATTCTTTCCGGACTTCACACGAAATTTATTCCAGAATTTTATTCGGAAATTAATTTGAGAGTTCCTCTAAGAGTTCTTCCAGGATTTTCTTCTAAAGAAACCCCCGGGACTTCAGCAATTTATCTGCAAATACTTTCAGGATTCCATCCGGGAATTTCTCTTCCTCCTGCTATTGTTCCTGGAATTTCTTCAGATATTACACCGGAAATTCCTTCAGGAACTTCACCAATAATTGTTTCAGAGAATTCCTCCGGAAGTGCTTGTGGGAGTTCCTCCGGAAGCTCCTCCAAGGGGTTTTCTAAGAATTCCTCCAGGAATCCCCCCAGGAACTTCACAGGGAATTCCTGGAAGATATTTGGCAGGAATTTCACGGGAAATGGGATTTCGGAAGTTCCTCAAGAAATTCAATTTCGAGTTTTACACCGGCTGTTCCTCTGAAAATTCCTCCGGGAGTTCCACCAGTAATTCCTCCGGGATTTTATTCAGGCTTTCTTTAGGAATTTATCTACAAATTCCTCCAGAAGTTCCTTCGAGAATTTCTGTGGGAGTTCCTTCGGGAGGTCCCTTAAGAATTCTTCCAGGAGTACCTCCTGGAATTCTTACGGAAGTTTATCAGGGAGTTCTTTCGAGAGATCCTCCGGAATTCCTCCAGAATTTCCTCCGGAAATCCTTCCTGTAGCTCTTGAAGAAATTCCTCCAGAAGTTCCACCGGCAGTTCCTCCGAGAATTCTTCTGGAAATTTCCCCTGGAATTACTCCAGAAATTACTCTGCAGGTTCCTCCTCAAAAAAACACCCGGAGGAACTGCCTATGAAACTTCCGGAAGAATTCTCGGAGAAAATGCCGGTGGATCTCCCGGTGGAATTCTCGAAGGAACTGCCGGAGAAACTCCCAGAGGAATTTCAGGAAGAACTCCTAGAAGAATTCCTATAGGACCTCCCAGAGAAACTATCGGAAGAACTTCGGGAGGAATTTCCAGTTATATTTGTGAAGTAAGCCTAAATGATTTCCTGAAAAAAAGCCTGAATGATTTCCTGGAAGAGCTACTGGTGGAGCTCCCGGAGGAATTTGGCGAGAACACCCAGTGGACTCCCGGAGAAACTCCCGGATGAATTGCAGGAGGAACTCTCGGAGGAGTTCTCGAAGTAACTCCAGGAAGAATTTGTGAAGAAACTCCCGTTAGAATTTTCAGAGGAACCCCGGAGGAACTCGAAAAATCTTGGAGAATTCATCTTATAGATAAATCTCGTCTAGCTGAAACCTTTGTAAGAGTATGTAGCTGGATTATCATTATCATCATCAGAGGACCTCCCGGAGAATTCCCTGAGGAGCTCCCAGAGAAATTCTCGGAGGAACTTCTGGAGGAATTTCTTTATAAATTCCTGAAGAAGCCTAAATGAATTCTAGAAAGAAAGCCTGAATGATTTCCCGGAGGAAATTCTCTAGATATTCAGAGGAACTCCCGTAGGAACTAAATAATTCTCGGAGAAAATCCTGGAGGAATTCTTGGAGTAACTGCCGGTGGAACTCCTGGACGAATTCCCACAGGAACTCCCGGAGAAATTTCCGGGATCTCTCAGGAAAAATTTTGAAGTTTCCACTGGAATTCTTTCAGGATCTCTTCGGTAATTGATCTAGGAATTCCTCCGAAAATTCCATTGATGATTCCATTTAAGGTATAATTTCTGTATAAATTGGATGGAATTGGTAGTTCGTTAATAATTTTAAATAAATTTAAATAATTAGAAGACCTAAAAAAATTCCCCCCCCCCCTCTACTCGAAATCCTGGCTACGCCCATGAATCTTTGTTTACTAAATCTTGTACGCCAAAATCACAAAGTGGCCCTGAAATATCAATATAAAATCTACAAATTAGAATTTCAAATACATATATGTTTTGTTAACAAATATTTATAGCTGTTTAAGGTAAAGGTACCAATGGCAAAGGCATACGAAGATCACAGAAGATAATATTTTTAAAAACGTCAAAATAGTTTTAAAGGCTGAATGCATAAGTTTACTATTAAATGGAAAATCAAAATGGTCAAAAAAAAATTTCGAAATTTCTCTCTTTTCTTCGGAAATTTCTCTATTTTCTTCGGAAATTTCACTTGTCATAAGACGAGTTAATACAGTCCCATTGAATTCCACCACTTAATTGTATCTTGACAGATACGTATTTCGACCTCAACAGTAAGGCCGTCTTCACCGTGGAGGTCGAAATACGTATCTGTCACGACACAATTAAGGGGTGGAATTCAATGGACTGTATTAACTCGTCTTATGACAAGTAAATACATATCATTAAAAGCTTAAAATAATTTTTCTTTTCGGAAATTTGTTCGAAAAATGTTCGCAGATTTCTTTTGGAAATTTATCCAAATTTTCCTCCGTAAATTTCTACACAAAGTCCTGGTATTTCTCTGGAAATTCTTTCAGGAATTCTTCCAGAAACACCTAATCAATTCACTCAAGACATCCTGCTAAAGAATTCCTTCGAACATTCTTCCGGAAATTTATAATCCTTAAATTCCACAAGTATATTCCCCCAAGAGATTCTGCAGAAGTTTCCCTAGAACTCGTCCGGAAATTTATTCAGGAATTTCTCCGTCAATTACCCAGACAATCCTTCGAAAATTATTTCAAAACTTTTAAAGAAAATTCCTCGAAATTCCTTCAGAAATTTCCCGGCAATTCCCCCAAGAATTCTCTAGCAAACTCCCTTGGGAATTCCGCCGGAAGCTACCCAGAGATTTCTTCCAAAAAATTCTTCATGAATTGCACCAAAAAATCTTTAAGAAATTTTATATGAAATTCCTCCAAACATTCATCCAGAGATTTCCAATAAATTATACAATTTACACAACTTTTACTAGTGAATGGAAAAATTTAATAATCCCATAAATGTGTAAATTTAGTTTTTCGGTTAAAACTTGGTAACTTCTTCAGTGTTTTGTTATCGAGAATATGTTTTGAAGTTCGTATTGGTTCATTGTTCTTTATAAATTAGGGTGAATTTGCACGTTCCTTCGTTCAGGAGTTATGTGATGTGATCAGGCATTATTCGCAAAGTGGATCGCTGTTGGTTGGCACATCAGTTCCAGCTAATGCCTATGAGTTATTGAAGTTATATAAGGAAAATGTTATACTTGCTTAATTTAGCAGAAATAATGTTGGTGCTTGACGCACCAATGCGAAGTGCAAAAGTGTTTTCCTGCTGTGTTAATAAGATTTATGCTGATTTATGCTTTGTGCAGGAGAAAATATTTACGTGATAAATGTGTGTTGCAACGTGCTATCGCTTAGCACGCCAGTTCGATCAGAAGAATTTTCCCGAAGTTTGAAAGAATTTTATAGTGCGTGTTGGTGCGATTAAGTGACTGACACTCTTGATCGTCGAGAGTTTCACAAAGTGTAAGAGTGGAAATTTTCTGTTTTGTCTAGCGGAGTGCATATCACGTGCACGTCAATTCGTTTAAAAGGATCGTTTATCAGCGGCAGCAGTATGGCAGCATGGTCGTAGAACAGTTGGAATTCTGGGACATCGGCGGCATGATACAGCTAATTGGCGTAAAGTTGTCGTAAGTTATTCTTTATAATATTATGATCTTAATATATGCAATATTTGGTTTATGATCTTTATTTTGACTATAGGGTGATTCTACACAATATAGGTATTACACAAGCATGCAAATGCATGCTTTGCTTGCTATGGTGTGTGTATGGCGAATCAATAACTTTTTATCGGTGGTCTAGTTACTGCCGCTTTTCTCTTACAAGCAGGAGATCATGGGTTCGATCCCAGGCTCGTTCCTATTTTTTAAAGTGGCACGGACTATATCCACTTCCTTGGTGAATCCTCGACCTATGCTTCAGTTTATCTACACTACCCAATTAACAAAACTTCCTTTCCGTGGTAATTGTGGAGATGCAGAGGTATTCTCGGTCTCTTGTAGCTACAATAAATCCACACTAACATTCTTCTCATTTTCCAACTGACTGCAAGGACTTGGCCGCAGCTCCATTATTGATCTCAATTTGTTATCTGCTGAAACGTGTACTTTGAGAATAGGTGGTAAATCCTAACCTCTATTCACTTGGATCGTAGTGCAACCATTTACATGTACAGTTAAGTTAAGCTAAAACAAAATTATTACACCGCCTTGCGGTAATGGTACTTTCTCGTGTAATAACTACACTATGTAATAAATGCATAAAGTGTTATACATTAGAGAGATCCAAGTAGCACTTCATGGGAATATATTCCATTTTTCATCAATCCACATCTATATGCGTTTATAAAGACAGAAGACAGAATCACCGGATGTCGCACAGACTGAACACTTGCATCTAGACAACTGACGTCACTAACCACACGGCCACGAAGCCCATAATTGTGCTTATTATGATACGTGGCAGCAACATCTAAAAAACCCTAATTAAACCACCTACTGATGATGATGCATTTCTCTCTTATTCAAAATAATTGATAAACATGTAAGAGAAGTCTCTAATAACACTAATAAGTAAAAAGGACTTATTTTTCACCTTCGCTTAAATTGAAAATTTTGCATTGTAAAGATTGCTGCCGATTGTAAATTTATTGCAAGCAAATCGGCTTAGGTTAATTGCCCGAAAAATAAGTGAGATTTTTGCACAAGTTTTGCTTATAAAATAATATTCTAGCCTTTACTCTTGAGCCCATAGTGCGATCGGATCGATTTTTTATATGACTTAGGGGAAACTGTGGTACAACAACTTTTTGGCATTTTTTACGGTGTTCCAGGAATATTTTTAAAAATGTTTACTACTGGAGTGCCCGAAAAATGATTAGGATTTTTTTGCACGGGTTTTACATATAAAAAAATATTTTTGCCATAACTTTTGAGCCCATGGTGTGGTCGATTTTAAATAGGAAACAATGGAGCAGGATTCTTCGTCGAATGCAACTTGTTGCGACTAAATAATTAAGGATAAATGCCCGAAAAAAGATTTCTTTGTGCACACACAAACACCAAATGACCAAATCTTCAAAAATAACAAAGTTACTTTTTTCTGGAGGTATGTTGTTTGGGCGACTATCTGACGCATATTTTTCGTTGCGACTAAAAATAAGCGAACCAGTAGATTTTTTATGAGCGGTGATACGACTATAATTTGATGTCTTTATACTATGTTCGCACTACGGCCTGAATAACATGTTATTTAAATTATCAACAATAGAAAGCTCATCAAGATAGCCGAATAACATAAGAAGGCTTTAGTGCGAAACTAGTATTAAATGTATTTATTGAGAACTAAGATCTAACTGTCAATCGTTTAGTTGATTGTAGCGCCGCACTCTAGCTAGCTAACACTTTAATGAAAAGAAATTAATAATAATAATAGGGAAAAAGACAGCTTTGGCAGGTTTTGTACTATTATTGTCAGGAATTAATTTTTGTCGACTAAATTTTATGAAATTTGGCCACAATTTCTTTGATATGCAAATAATGTTTAGGCCAAATTTGAGCATAATAAAAAACTCCCTGACAATAATAGCACAAAACCTGCCAAAGCCGTCATTCCCCCTAATAGATGGATTTAAGTTCGAGCTTGATGGCTTTCTCCAGAACACATGAAAACGTTGAATTCTAATAATACTCCAACTTTCCCGGCAAAATGTTCAATCTTCATAAATATAAACACAGCTGATCTCAATACAAATCGATTCATGAGAAGTACATCCGTTTGGGAGTTATATTGCCTCAAAGGAATCAATTTTATATATTTAGAATAGAAAAGCAGCTTGTAAGAGCTTATATCGATGTGCTTCAGTAAAGGTGTGGGCCAAAGTCCTCTAAGTCTGTATTAGTCAAAAAAATAATGTAAACATTCACTTGTCATAAGACGAGTTTGTACAATCCCATTGAATTCCACCACTTAATTGTATCTTGACAGATACGTATTTCGACCTCAACAGTAAGGCCGTCTTCAGTGTCTCGTACTTGACTCAACTTAAGTGGTGGAATTCAATGGGATTGTACAAACTCGTCTTATGACAAGTGAAGACATTCCACTAAAAAGCTCAATAGTAGTTTGTGCAACTAGTTGCAAAAAGATGATTTTTTCAGCACGAGTTGTACGTTTATCCAACGAGGCTTGCCGATGTCATGTTCATCAAACTATTTAGTTCATGACGCGACGCAGAAAATACATTATTTGAACACTTACCCAAGCTAATTCAGCAAAATGTGATTATGTATCTAATGTTCTGATGTTGGTTTTTCATTATAGCACCCAAATGAGTGCTATAATAGATTTTATGCAACCCATTTGAGTTGCATAATGGTCATTAAAGCACCCATTTGGTTGGTATGGAAAAGTAGGCCGTTTTATCACTCAAAGACGAACTGTAAACCAGGTATTATGATCAGGAATTGCAAAAAATAATTTTCTTAACAAAATGTAAGCATTGCCACCCACAGTAGTGGGCGGGCGTAGTGAAACGTCACGTCTGTTATAAAAATTGTACTGAGTATACCAGACGTGACGTCACATTCGGTCGCCTTTGGCCATCGTCGGCAACCCAGCTGAGAGTTTCTCCCTCAAAAGAAAGAATTTTCGTTGAACAAATACTACTTTAGGGTGCCCACACAAAAGATATTTTAGTTACTAGATAAAGATTGTCGCTTCGGTTCCCTTTGTTCTGCTGTCCGGAACATGTTGGGTACCAAGCTGTCAAATCGTATGGATTTTCCTTCTTTGACATTTAGCTCCCATATGCTCGCCAGCAAAAGATGTTCCGGACAGCGACGACAGCGACAATCTTTATCTGGTAACTAAAATATCTTTTGCCCACACCTGTAGTCAAGCACATCAAGATCGTACTATAAACTTTGCATCGCGTGAGTTGCAACATCGATTTTGCGCGTACTCGCTCTCTCTAGCTAGACCATGGTAGCTCACTACCCGAAGCAATTAACACGAATGAGGGTGGAGAGCGCAGAACCAACGCTCACCGACTTTCTGACTTTTCAGACAAGAGAGGCTTCATTTTATAACAGTAATAACTTTCAAGTTAACCGTGACCGAGTGGATAGCGTACACGCATCAATCTGGCGGTTTTGTTAATGCTCTTGGTTCGAATCCAAGAGAGAGCCATGGGAGGGGGGAAGGGGGTGGGGCATTTAAAACCGATTGGTTTACTATTTTTGTACACACAGTTGATAGTAACTATCATACTGAGACCTATGTAGGCGAATCTGAGTTTCAATTAGCTAAAATAGACCAAAACAATTTTTTGCTTTAGTAGAAAGCTTCTTAGTTGTCGACTAAGCGTGACTAATCAGGACGGCAGGGCTGTATGATCCGAGTATCCCAAAATTAAATATGTTTTCAGGGGATGTTGGAATGCGATTTTAGGTGAGCAATAAGAAACTTTCGATGCAGAATCAAGACCCATATTAGAGAAGGCAGTGCAAAACTGTACTCGCGGATGCACAACATGTTGGCTTTGGGGAGTTGATAGTATCTAACAGCACTCAACTGCGACACATGAGGGCGCCGGTAGTGCGAAGTCGTACCCGCGGATGCACAGCATGTCGGCTTTTGTGGAGATGATAGTATCTAACAGCGCTCAACTGCGACACATGAGGGCGCCGGTAGTGCGAAGTCGTACTCGCGGATGCACAACATGTTGGCTTTGGGGGAGTTGATAGTAACTAACAGCGCTCAACTGCGACACATGAGGGCGCCGGTAGTGCGAAGTCGTACCGTAAAACCGATTGGTTTACTATTTTTGTACACACAGTTGATAGTAACTATCATACTGAGACCTATGTAGGCGAATCTGAGTTTCAATTAGCTAAAATAGACCAAAACAAATTTTTGCTTTAGTAGAAAGCTTCTTGGTTGTCGATAAGCGTGACTAATCAGGACAGGCAGGGCTGTATGATCCGAGTATCCCAAAATTAAATATGTTTTCAGGGATGTTGGAATGCGATTTTAGGTGAGCAATAAGAAACTTTCGATGCAGAATCAAGACCCATATTAGAGAAGGCGGTGCGAAGTCGTACTCGCGGATGCACAACATGTTGGCTTTGGGGGAGTTGATAGTATCTAACAGCGCTCAACTGCGACACATGAGGGCGCCGGTAGTGCGAAGTCGTACTCGCGGATGCACAACATGTTGGCTTTGGGGAGTTGATAGTATCTAACAGCGCTCAACTGCGACACATGAGGGCGCCGGTAGTGCGAAGTCGTACTCGCGGATGCACAACATGTTGGCTTTGGGGGAGTTGATAGTAACTAACAGCGCTCAACTGCGACACATGAGGGCGCCGGTAGTGCGAAGTCGTACTCGCGGATGCACAACATGTTGGCTTTGGGGGAGTTGATAGTATCTAACAGCGCTCAACTGCGACACATGAGGGCGCCGGTAGTGCGAAGTCGTACTCGCGGATGCACAACATGTTGGCTTTGGGGGAGTTGATAGTATCTAACAGCGCTCAACTGCGACACATGAGGGCGCCGGTAGTGCGAAGTCGTACTCGCGGATGCACAACATGTTGGCTTTGGGGAGTTGATAGTATCTAACAGCGCTCAACTGCGACACATGAGGGCGCCGGTAGTGCGAAGTCGTACTCGCGGATGCACAACATGTTGGCTTTGGGGGAGTTGATAGTATCTAACAGCGCTCAACTGCGACACATGAGGGCGCCGGTAGTGCGAAGTCGTACTCGCGGATGCACAACATGTTGGCTTTGGGGGAGTTGATAGTATCTAACAGCGCTCAACTGCGACACATGAGGGCGCCGGTAGTGCGAAGTCGTACTCGCGGATGCACAACATGTTGGCTTTGGGGGAGTTGATAGTATCTAACAGCGCTCAACTGCGACACATGAGGGCGCCGGTAGTGCGAAGTCGTACTCGCGGATGCACAACATGTTGGCTTTGGGGGAGTTGATAGTATCTAACAGCGCTCAACTGCGACACATGAGGGCGCCGGTAGTGCGAAGTCGTACTCGCGGATGCACAACATGTTGGCTTTGGGGGAGTTGATAGTAACTAACAGCGCTCAACTGCGACACATGAGGGCGCCGGTAGTGCGAAGTCGTACTCGTGGATGCACAACATGTGGGCTTTGGGGAGTTGATAGTATCTAACAGCGCTCAACTGCGACACATGAGGGCGCCGGTAGTGCGAAGTCGTACTCGCGGATGCACAACATGTTGGCTTTGGGGGTGTTGATAGTAACTAACAGCGCTCAACTGCGACACATGAGGGCGCCGGTAGTGCGAAGTCGTACTCGCGGATGCACAACATGTTGGCTTTGGGGGTGTTGATAGTAACTAACAGCGCTCAACTGCGACACATGAGGGCGCCGGTAGTGCGAAGTCGTACCGTAAAACCGATTGGTTTACTATTTTTGTACACACAGTTGATAGTAACTATCATACTGAGACCTATGTAGGCGAATCTGAGTTTCAATTAGCTAAAATAGACCAAAACATTTTTTTGCTTTAGTAGAAAGCTTCTTAGTTGTCGACTAAGCGTGACTAATCAGGACGGCAGGGCTGTATGATCCGAGTATCCCAAAATTAAATATGTTTTCAGGGGATGTTGGAATGCGATTTTAGGTGAGCAATAAGAAACTTTCGATGCAGAATCAAGACCCATATTAGAGAAGGCAGTGCGAAGTCGTACTAGCGGATGCACAACATGTTGGCTTTGGGGGAGTTGATAGTAACTAACAGCGCTCAACTGCGACACATGAGGGCGCCGGTAGTGCGAAGTCGTACTCGCGGATGCACAACATGTTGGCTTTGGGGGAGTTGATAGTAACTAACAGCGCTCAACTGCGACACATGAGGGCGCCGGTAGTGCGAAGTCGTACTCGCGGATGCACAACATGTTGGCTTTGGGGGAGTTGATAGTAACTAACAGCGCTCAACTGCGACACATGAGGGCGCCGGTAGTGCGAAGTCGTACCGTAAAACCGATTGGTTTACTATTTTTGTACACACAGTTGATAGCAACTATTATACTGAGACCTATGAAGGCGAATCTGAGTTTCAATTAGCTAAAATAGACCAAAACAAATTTTTGCTTTAGTAGAAAGCTTCTTAGTTGTCGACTAAGCGTGACTAATCAGGACGGCAGGGCTGTATGATCCGAGTATCCCAAAATTAAATATGTTTTCAGGGGATGTTGGAATGCGATTTTAGGTGAGCAATAAGAAACTTTCGATGCAGAATCAAGACCCATATTAGAGAAGGCAGTGCGAAGTCGTACTAGCGGATGCACAACATGTTGGCTTTGGGGAGTTGATAGTATCTAACAGCGCTCAACTGCGACACATGAGGGCGCCGGTAGTGCGAAGTCGTACTCGTGGATGCACAACATGTTGGCTGTGGGGAGTCGATAGTATCTAACAGCGCTCCCCCGCGACCCATGAGGGCGCCGCTAGTGCGAAGTCGTACTCGCGGATGCACAACATGTTGGCTTTGGGGAGTTGATAGTATCTAACAGCGCTCAACTGCGACACATGAGGGCGCCGGTAGTGCGAAGTCGTACTCGTGGATGCACAACATGTTGGCTTTGGGGGAGTTGATAGTATCTAACAGCGCTCAACTGCGACACATGAGGGCGCCGGTAGTGCGAAGTCGTACTCGCGGATGCACAACATGTTGGCTTTGGGGAGTTGATAGTATCTAACAGCGCTCAACTGCGACACATGAGGGCGCCGGTAGTGCGAAGTCGTACTCGCGGATGCACAACATGTTGGCTCTGGGGGAGATGATAGTAACTAACAGCGCTCAACTGCGACACATGAGGGCGCCGGTAGTGCGAAGTCGTACTCGCGGATGCACAACATGTTGGCTTTGGGGGAGTTGATAGTATCTAACAGCGCTCAACTGCGACACATGAGGGCGCCGGTAGTGCGAAGTCGTACCCGCGCGTGCGCGACACGTGGGGGGTGGGGGTGTTGATAGTAACTAACAGCGCTCAACTGCGACACATGAGGGCGCCGGTAGTGCGAAGTCGTACTCGCGGATGCACAACATGTTGGCTTTGGGGGAGTTGATAGTAACTAACAGCGCTCAACTGCGACACATGAGGGCGCCGGTAGTGCGAAGTCGTACCGTAAAACCGATTGGTTTACTATTTTTGTACACACAGTTGATAGTAACTATCATACTGAGACCTATGTAGGCGAATCTGAGTTTCAATTAGCTAAAATAGACCAAAACAAATTTTTGCTTTAGTAGAAAGCTTCTTAGTTGTCGACTAAGCGTGACTAATCAGGACGGCAGGGCTGTATGATCCGAGTATCCCAAAATTAAATATGTTTTCAGGGGATGTTGGAATGCGATTTTAGGTGAGCAATAAGAAACTTTCGATGCAGAATCAAGACCCATATTAGAGAAGGCAGTGCGAAGTCGTACTAGCGGATGCACAACATGTTGGCTTTGGGGGAGTTGATAGTAACTAACAGCACTCAACTGCGACACATGAGGGCGCCGGTAGTGCGAAGTCGTACTCGCGGATGCACAACATGTTGGCTTTGGGGGAGTTGATAGTATCTAACAGCGCTCAACTGCGACACATGAGGGCGCCGGTAGTGCGAAGTCGTACTCGCGGATGCACAACAAGTTCGCCGTGGGGAGAGGGAAGTAACTAACAGCGCTCAACTGCGACACATGAGGGCGCCGGTAGTGCGAAGTCGTACTCGCGGATGCACAACATGTTGGCTTTGGGGAGTTGATAGTATCTAACAGCGCTCAACTGCGACACATGAGGGCGCCGGTAGTGCGAAGTCGTACTCGCGGATGCACAACATGTTGGCTTTGGGGGAGTTGATAGTATCTAACAGCGCTCAACTGCGACACATGAGGGCGCCGGTAGTGCGAAGTCGTACTCGTGGATGCACAACATGTTGGCTTTGGGGGAGTTGATAGTATCTAACAGCGCTCAACTGCGACACATGAGGGCGCCGGTAGTGCGAAGTCGTACTCGCGGATGCACAACATGTTGGCTTTGGGGAGTTGATAGTATCTAACAGCGCTCAATTGTGTCTCATGCGGGCGCCGGTAGTGGGGAGTGGGACGGGTGGATGCAGATCAGGTTGGTGTTGGGGAGTTGATAGTATCTAACAGCGCTCAACTGCGACACATGAGGGCGCCGGTAGTGCGAAGTCGTACTCGCGGATGCACAACATGTTGGCTTTGGGGGAGTTGATAGTATCTAACAGCGCTCAACTGCGACACATGAGGGCGCCGGTAGTGCGAAGTCGTACTCGCGGATGCACAACATGTTGGCTTTGGGGGAGTTGATAGTAACTAACAGCGCTCAACTGCGACACATGAGGGCGCCGGTAGTGCGAAGTCGTACTCGTGGATGCACAACATGTTGGCTTTGGGGGAGTTGATAGTATCTAACAGCGCTCAACTGCGACACATGAGGGCGCCGGTAGTGCGAAGTCGTACTCGCGGATGCACAACATGTTGGCTTTGGGGGAGTTGATAGTAACTAACAGCGCTCAACTGCGACACATGAGGGCGCCGGTAGTGCGAAGTCGTACCGTAAAACCGATTGGTTTACTATTTTTGTACACACAGTTGATAGTAACTATCATACTGAGACCTATGTAGGCGAATCTGAGTTTCAATTAGCTAAAATAGACCAAAACATTTTTTTGCTTTAGTAGAAAGCTTCTTAGTTGTCGACTAAGCGTGACTAATCAGGACGGCAGGGGCTGTATGATCCGAGTATCCCAAAATTAAATATGTTTTCAGGGGATGTTGGAATGCGATTTTAGGTGAGCAATAAGAAACTTTCGATGCAGAATCAAGACCCATATTAGAGAAGGCAGTGCGAAGCCGTACTCGCGGATGCACAACATGTTAGCTTTGGGGGAGTTGATAGTAACTAACAGCACTCAACTGCGACACATGAGGGCGCCGGTAGTGCGAAGTCGTACTCGTGGATGCACAACATGTTGGCTTTGGGGAGTTGATAGTATCTAACAGCGCTCAACTGCGACACATGAGGGCGCCGGTAGTGCGAAGTCGTACTCGCGGATGCACAACATGTTGGCTTTGGGGGAGTTGATAGTAACTAACAGCGCTCAACTGCGACACATGAGGGCGCCGGTAGTGCGAAGTCGTACCGTAAAACCGATTGGTTTACTATTTTGTACACACAGTTGATAGTAACTATCATACTGAGACCTATGTAGGCGAATCTGAGTTTCAATTAGCTAAAATAGACCAAAACAAATTTTTGCTTTAGTAGAAAGCTTCTTAGTTGTCGACTAAGCGTGACTAATCAGGACGGCAGGGCTGTATGATCCGAGTATCCCAAAATTAAATATGTTTTCAGGGGATGTTGGAATGCGATTTTAGGTGAGCAATAAGAAACTTTCGATGCAGAATCAAGACCCATATTAGAGAAGGCAGTGCGAAGTCGTACTAGCGGATGCACAACATGTTGGCTTTGGGGGAGTTGATAGTAACTAACAGCGCTCAACTGCGACACATGAGGGCGCCGGTAGTGCGAAGTCGTACTCGTGGATGCACAACATGTTGGCTTTGGGGGAGTTGATAGTATCTAACAGCGCTCAACTGCGACACATGAGGGCGCCGGTAGTGCGAAGTCGTACTCGCGGATGCACAACATGTTGGCTTTGGGGGAGTTGATAGTAACTAACAGCGCTCAACTGCGACACATGAGGGCGCCGGTAGTGCGAAGTCGTACCCGCGGATGCACAACATGTTGGCTTTGGGGGAGTTGATAGTAACTAACAGCGCTCAACTGCGACACATGAGGGCGCCGGTAGTGCGAAGTCGTACTCGCGGATGCACAACATGTTGGCTTTGGGGGAGTTGATAGTATCTAACAGCGCTCAACTGCGACACATGAGGGCGCCGGTAGTGCGAAGTCGTACTCGTGGATGCACAACATGTTGGCTTTGGGGGAGTTGATAGTATCTAACAGCGCTCAACTGCGACACATGAGGGCGCCGGTAGTGCGAAGTCGTACTCGCGGATGCACAACATGTTGGCTTTGGGGAGTTGATAGTATCTAACAGCGCTCACCTGCGACACATGAGGGCGCCGGTAGTGCGAAGTCGTACTCGCGGATGCACAACATGTTGGCTTTGGGGAGTTGATAGTATCTAACAGCGCTCAACTGCGACACATGAGGGCGCCGGTAGTGCGAAGTCGTACTCGCGGATGCACAACATGTTGGCTTTGGGGAGTTGATAGTATCTAACAGCGCTCAACTACGACACATGAGGGCGCCGGTAGTGCGAAGTCGTACTCGCGGATGCACAACATGTTGGCTTTGGGGAGTTGATAGTATCTAACAGCGCTCAACTGCGACACATGAGGGCACCGGTAGTGCGAAGTCGTACTCGCGGATGCACAACATGTTGGCTTTGGGTGAGCTGATAGTATCTAACAGCGCTCAACTGCGACACATGAGGGCGCCGGTAGTGCGAAGTCGTACTCGCGGCTGCACAACATGTTGGCTTTGGGGGAGTTGATAGTATCTAACAGCGCTCAACTGCGACACATGAGGGCGCCGGTAGTGCGAAGTCGTACTCGCGGATGCACAACATGTTAGGCTCGGGGGAGTTGCTAGTAACTAACAGCGCTCAACTGCGACACATGAGGGCGCCGGTAGTGCGAAGTCGTACTCGTGGATGGACAACATCTTAGCTTTTGTGATTTGATATTATCTAACATCGCTCAACTGCGACACATGAGGGCGCCGGTAGTGCGAAGTCGTACTCGCGGATGCACAACATGTTGGCTTTGGGGGAGTGGATAGTAACTAACAGCGCTCAACTGCGACACATGAGGGCGCCGGTAGTGCGAAGTCGTACTCGCGGATGCACAACATGTTTGCTTTGGGGGAGTTGATAGTAACTAACAGCGCTCAACTGCGACACATGAGGGCGCCGGTAGTGCGAAGTCGTACCGTAAAACCGATTGGTTTACTATTTTTGTACACACAGTTGATAGTAACTATCATACTGAGACCTATGTAGGCGAATCTGAGTTTCAATTAGCTAAAATAGACCAAAACAAATTTTTGCTTTAGTAGAAAGCTTCTTAGTTGTCGACTAAGCGTGACTAATCAGGACGGCAGGGCTGTATGATCCGAGTATCCCAAAATTAAATATGTTTTCAGGGGATGTTGGAATGCGATTTTAGGTGAGCAATAAGAAACTTTCGATGCAGAATCAAGACCCATATTAGAGAAGGCAGTGCGAAGTCGTACTAGCGGATGCACAACATGTTGGCTTTGGGGGAGTTGATAGTAACTAACAGCACTCAACTGCGACACATGAGGGCGCCGGTAGTGCGAAGTCGTACTCGTGGATGCACAACATGTTGGCTTTGGGGGAGTTGATAGTATCTAACAGCGCTCAACTGCGACACATGAGGGCGCCGGTAGTGCGAAGTCGTACTCGCGGATGCACAACATGTTGGCTTTGGGGAGTTGATAGTAACTAACAGCGCTCAACTGCGACACATGAGGGCGCCGGTAGTGCGAAGTCGTACCCGCGGATGCACAACATGTTGGCTTAGGGGGCGGTGATCGCATCTAACAGCGCTCAACAACGACGCATGAGCTCGCCGGTAGTTCTAAGTCGAACTCACCGACGCCCAACAACTTAGCTTTGGGGGCGTTGATAGTATCTAACAGCGCTCAACTGCGACACATGAGGGCGCCGGTAGTGCGAAGTCGTACTCGTGGATGCACAACATGTTGGCTTTGGGGGAATTGATAGTATCTAACAGCGCTCAACTGCGACACATGAGGGCGCCGGTAGTGCGAAGTCGTACTCGCGGATGCACAACATGTTGGCTTTGGGGGAGTTGATAGTATCTAACAGCGCTCAACTGCGACACATGAGGGCGCCGGTAGTGCGAAGTCGTACTCGTGGATGCACAACATGTTGGCTTTGGGGGAGTTGATAGTATCTAACAGCGCTCAACTGCGACACATGAGGGCGCCGGTAGTGCGAAGTCGTACTCGCGGATGCACAACATGTTGGCTTTGGGGGAGTTGATAGTATCTAACAGCGCTCAACTACGACACATGAGGGCGCCGGTAGTGCGAAGTCGTACTCGCGGATGCACAACATGTTGGCTTTGGGGGAGTTGATAGTATCTAACAGCGCTCAACTGCGACACATGAGGGCGCCGGTAGTGCGAAGTCGTACTCGTGGATGCACAACATGTTGGCTTTGGGGGAGTTGATAGTATCTAACAGCGCTCAACTGCGACACATGAGGGCGCCGGTAGTGCGAAGTCGTACTCGCGGATGCACAACATGTTGACTTTGGGGAAGTTGATAGTATTTAACAGCGCTCAACTGCGACACATGAGGGCGCCGGTAGTGCGAAGTCGTACTCGCGGATGCACAACATGTTGGCTTTGGGGGAGTTGATAGTAACTAACAGCGCTCAACTGCGACACATGAGGGCGCCGGTAGTGCGAAGTCGTACTCGTGGATGCACAACATGTTGGCTTTGGGGGAGTTGATAGTAACTAACAGCGCTCAACTGCGACACATGAGGGCGCCGGTAGTGCGAAGTCGTACTCGCGGATGCACAACATGTTGGCTTTGGGGAGTTGATAGTAACTAACAGCGCTCAACTGCGACACATGAGGGCGCCGGTAGTGCGAAGTCGTACCGTAAAACCGATTGGTTTACTATTTTTGTACACACAGTTGATAGTAACTATCATACTGAGACCTATGAAGGCGAATCTGAGTTTCAATTAGCTAAAATAGACCAAAACAAATTTTTGCTTTAGTAGAAAGCTTCTTAGTTGTCGACTAAGCGTGACTAATCAGGACGGCAGGGCTGTATGATCCGAGTATCCCAAAATTAAATATGTTTTCAGGGGATGTTGGAATGCGATTTTAGGTGAGCAATAAGAAACTTTCGATGCAGAATCAAGACCCATATTAGAGAAGGCAGTGCGAAGTCGTACTAGCGGATGCACAACATGTTGGCTTTGGGGAGTTGATAGTATCTAACAGCGCTCAACTGCGACACATGAGGGCGCCGGTAGTGCGAAGTCGTACCCGCGGATGCACAACATGTTGGCTTTGGGGAGTTGATAGTATCTAACAGCGCTCAACTGCGACACATGAGGGCGCCGGTAGTGCGAAGTCGTACTCGCGGATGCACAACATGTTGGCTTTGGGGAGTTGATAGTAACTAACAGCGCTCAACTGCGACACATGAGGGCGCCGGTAGTGCGAAGTCGTACCCGCGGATGCACAACATGTTGGCTTTGGGGGAGTTGATAGTATCTAACAGCGCTCAACTACGACACATGAGGGCGCCGGTAGTGCGAAGTCGTACTCGCGGATGCACAACATGTTGGCTTTGGGGAGTTGATAGTATCTAACAGCGCTCAACTGCGACACATGAGGGCGCCGGTAGTGCGAAGTCGTACTCGTGGATGCACAACATGTTGGCTTTGGGGGAATTGATAGTATCTAACAGCGCTCAACTGCGACACATGAGGGCGCCGGTAGTGCGAAGACGTACACGCAGATGCACAACATGTTGGCTTTGGGGAGTTGATAGTATCTAACAGCGCTCAACTCCGACACATGAGGGCGCCGGTAGTGCGAAGTCGTACTCGTGGATGCACAACATGTTGGCTTTGGGGGAGTTGATAGTATCTAACAGCGCTCAACTGCGACACATGAGGGCGCCGGTAGTGCGAAGTCGTACTCGCGGATGCACAACATGTTGGCTGTGGGGAGTTGATAGTATCTAACAGCGCTCAACAACGACACATGAGGGCGCCGGTAGTGCGAAGTCGTACTCGCGGATGCACAACATGTTGGCTTTGGGGGAGTTGATAGTATCTAACAGCGCTCAACTGCGACACATGAGGGCGCCGGTAGTGCGAAGTCGTACTCGTGGATGCACAACATGTTGGCTTTGGGGAGTTGATAGTATCTAACAGCGCTCAACTGCGACACATGAGGGCGCCGGTAGTGCGAAGTCGTACTCGCGGATGCACAACATGTTGGCTTTGGGGGAGTTGATAGTATCTAACAGCGCTCAACTGCGACACATGAGGGCGCCGGTAGTGCGAAGTCGTACTCGCGGATGCACAACATGTTGGCTTTGGGGGAGTTGATAGTAACTAACAGCGCTCAACTGCGACACATGAGGGCGCCGGTAGTGCGAAGTCGTACTCGCGGATGCACAACATGTTGGCTTTGGGGGAGTTGATAGTATCTAACAGCGCTCAACTGCGACACATGAGGGCGCCGGTAGTGCGAAGTCGTACTCGCGGATGCACAACATGTTGGCTTTGGGGAGTTGATAGTAACTAACAGCGCTCAACTGCGACACATGAGGGCGCCGGTAGTGCGAAGTCGTACCGTAAAACCGATTGGTTTACTATTTTTGTACACACAGTTGATAGTAACTATCATACTGAGACCTATGTAGGCGAATCTGAGTTTCAATTAGCTAAAATAGACCAAAACAAATTTTTGCTTTAGTAGAAAGCTTCTTAGTTGTCGACTAAGCGTGACTAATCAGGACGGCAGGGCTGATCCCCGATCAACTTTTTATACACGGTTCGGTTCAGCATTATCTCATCGTTTTGTGTACTAAGGACGCATTCTAAGCCAGATAGCTTCTCTTTGCATCTGATGGTCTTCAAGACTTTGACATAGCTTTAACGATAATTGCCTCGCCTCTGTGCTTTGTCTCTTTCCCTGGACGGTGCAGTTTGGGCTCTCCTGGCATTCCTTCCTGGCCACAGCCGCTTTCTCAGCCGACTTCTTGCGGCTTTTTTTTTTTACTTGGACCTTCGCCTTCTTGGGTGGGTCATCCTCCGAACTTCAGCTCCTTCATTTGTGGGCGGTACTGGCTTTCTCCACTGCTTCGGGTCGGCGACCTGCACGCCCTTACTCGGCTTAGCCTTCGACTTCTTGGGATTTATGACCTCCCTCCAGGGTAGGCCCTTCTACCGAAGAACTTAAGCACCTTCATATAAAGGTGGTGCTGGCATCTTCTCCTGGTCAGGGACCTGCACGGCCTTACTCAGATTAGGATTTGTATCGATGGCGGCCCAGCTTGGAGATTGCTTTACTTCTCAAACCAGAAGTTTTAAGTATACTTAAACAAGTACCGTCGTTCGGGGTGACATTGGGCCTAGGGGGTAAGATTGGGCCAAAAACGAAAAATGTTTCAACTCTTAATATCTCAGAAACTGTTACGAATTTTGATCAAAACTTCTAACGGTTCGAAATTATAGTAATATTCACGTCTAGGAAATCACAAAACAAATTCCAAGAACTAATTGTGCTGTAGATATATCTAATTGGATACGAAAAGACAAAAAATGCGCTAAAAATAGAATAAAAACATTTGTTTCAGTAATTAAACAGTCTTAAAGTATCAAACATCACATTGTCCCGCACAATAGGTTCACCTAAATCTGCCCATCGCAATTTGCTAACAATTTCGCCGCTCTATTTCTTCCATGAAAACGTCCGAACAAATTGGCTACTCACAGTTTTACTGCAATCAAAGCCACAATTAAATTGAATCAGCCTGTGTTGGTCTAATTTTAAAAGTCTCTTTAATCTTAATCGCTCGTTCCCATTATACGAAACACATTTAAACGCGGAAAGTGGGACTGCTTCTTCATCCACCCCCGTACTCCTGGGTCCCTCTCGGAGCAATTTTGGAAACCAGCACGGCACACGCGGTCGGACATCGATAGCGTTGACTCGATTTCCACTTCTCCGGAAATTCTATTTAAACTGATTGATGGATTAGATAGATAATAGATTGGCTTGGTTGCGCTTCGGTCATCTGTTGGCTGAGATGGCGCAAGATTTCCGCCCTCGAACTGCAGCCTCGGTCGGTCGGTGGTAGTGGTGGTGGTAATGGTGGTTGTTGTTGCCTTCGCTTTCGCATGCACCATCGTCCAAGAAGAAGACTCTCAAACTCGGCCAGCAGCGGGTCGTCACCGCGCTTCAATTGTACGTGATGGATTAGTGCGAGCGGAGCTTAAAAGGCTCTTGTCGGGTGCTCGAGAAGATTCGCACTTGGCAGCATCAGCAGCGAGCAGGCGGCAGACACCCGCGCGAGCGGCGAACGATATTAGTGAGTAATTAAAATAACTCATTTCACCCTTTGCCCTCTGCTCGGATCGTGTCCGTGTCGACGAGCATTGGTTCTTTGGTTCGCTGGACAAAGTGCCTGGAGATGGCAAGCTCAAGAGCAGATCAGCTCCCGTACGCCCGGCACCCCCGCAGCTCTGGCGCAGCAAAGTGCAGCGACTGCCAGAGCGCGGTTTAATCATCAACAAGAGAAGGCCAGTTGACTTCGTAGGAAATCGATAGTCTGCAGCGGAAATGCTCAACCGTTGCGGCTGTGTACTATGGACTGGAGGTGGTCCAAATTTCGCTTATTGTTGAAGACATATTTTTGTTGATCTAGAATTTAGAGCTACAATGTATTTATTTCGTTAAAAATTAGGTTCAATCCTATCATAATGAATTCCTCTTGAATAAGAGAGCGTATCCCCCGCGCAAAATCTGACTTTACTGTACAGCATTCCATCCAAGTTTTACCTCAGACCACTATGACCGACACTTCTGTCAGATTGAATCAATGTGCAATGGTACGTTTTTTGCATCGTTTCCATGGTAGTATGGAAAAGCACCCGAAACCGATCACGGAGAGGACAAAACGTCCGATTGGGCCGACAGCAGCGAGTGGAAGAAAAAAACATGTGTCCGATAGATTAATTAACGGCGATTAAAAGCACATTATTCAGGTTTAGCGTGTGCTTAAGGGTTTTCTTTGCGCCGGGGGCAGGGCTCTGACGCCGTTCTTTGGAATTCGCTGCAAAAAAGAAGACTTGCTGAATGAGTTGTACATCGAGTAAGGTGGGCAACGTCTGCGGAAGTTAGTTTTTTCGGCTGTTAAGTAAGGCGAGCGTGTATTTGCGAAGACGGATGGACAAACGAGCTCGATCGGAGAATGGGAACGACGGAGCAATGTGCATTTTCGCGCGGAGAATCGGTTCTTATCTTTCACACCCAGTCAGACACGGTTTTAAGCAGTTAATTAGCCAGTTCCGTTTTTAATGAGTTTGCTTTGCTCGGCCTGGGGGAATGGGATTTTTTTTGGTACTTTCGAGCTCTTGTACTTTGCAATCGAATATGGCCGGTGTTAAGTCAGAGGGAGATGAATTGTAAAATTAAAAATAATGAGTTGTTAAGATCATCTTTCCAAACTTACTTCATTTGTCTGTCACCGTGCATGTAACGTTTATCAAATTCAACAATCTTTGGTTTCAAACGAGAGAGGGAACATGTTAAAAATAATAACTATGTTCCTAACTGTTACCGCAAACCCTATCAACAATTCATGTCATTATTATATAAGGCTAATATCAGTTGCAATTGATCTCCCACGATCAGTATTAGTTTCCCATCCTGATCCCTAGCTGAAGATTCGCAGTAGCTCAATACTCTCGATTGCTAATTGATACCTACTCTGAATTCGCATATATTGCTATACACGAACCAGCTCAAATCAGTTAGAATAAAACTACCAAACTATACACGTCTGTCGATAACAAGAAGAGTGTCCGAAGCTAAACGGGAATAAAAGTGATTGTTCTATCAATTCCGCCGCGTTGAAAGTTTGTACAAACTCCGAAACTACCAAAGTGTTCCGCGCCAACATTTTTGGTCCTGGTCAAGCTGGATCAACCGCGAGTAGTGTAGAAAATCGTGGTGATTTGAAGTTCCGTCGCGAACATTATCGGTGGCAATAGTACATACAAAGTGCGCTACAATAAAGTTCAATTGTCGGCGTGGGTTAGCGATCACAGTGCTGTTATTGAACAGAGTTTGTCTATCTAGAATGCCTGTCTAGAAAGCGCATCGCAATCGGCGCGAGTTAGAGACTATAGTGCTGCAAATTTATGAGGGCCTGTGAGTCAAAGCTGTATTGCGTGAAAAAGCTATAAAACTAAAAGATCGGTAATCACAAGTGATCTCGGAAGATTCCCCAGTGGCAGTTATCGTTGAATGGTGGTCGGAATCGTCCCGACACGGTAAACGGACAAGCACGCCGTGACGCTATCTGGCTTGGGTTCTTTGTGCGTCGCTGGACAATACAGCATTCAGCTTGGACGTTGAACTGAGGTCTACGTAAGTGTGGTGGAGCACCAGTAAGTACTGCATGCGAGTTGAAGCGTCGAGTGATGACGAGTTTCCTTGGAGATAAATAAACGGGAATTTCGTTTCATTTGCATGCGAATCATTTTTGCACTGATCAAAATTTGATTTTTGCATTCGCTTGCTTTCATCCCGTGCTAGTTGATGTGCATAAAGTGCTCTGTCTGTTCAGGTTGGTCAACTGCTTTGTATCGCTGTTTATTGTTTGATTATTAGAAGCGGAGTTCCAGACAAACCGTTTGAGTCTCGAGCCACTAAATGACGGAACAAATGAGGGCAAATCCGTCTTCAAAAAGGAAGCTGAGAAGAGCAATCATCAAACAAAGCAAAAGTTCGAAAATTATTATATTAGCGGTTACGGTTTCCTCACAGCAAAGTTGCATATATTGAATACTGTAGCGGTAGTAAACGCGCCCAATGTTCCTCAATCTCGCATCAAACTCCCCGAAGTGACAACATTTCTGAATGGATCACTTTCAGAGACATCTACAAATCTGTGATCTATTCGAACACTCAGTTATTGGCAATAGATACATTTTCGTACCTCGAATGCTAGAAAGGTTATTTAGTCAATTGAACTCACAGAAGCAAATTATGCGTGGCAGTTATTGGAGAAAAGGTTCGACAACAAGAGTTGGTGGTCAAAAGCTATCTTTATTCGCTATTATCCATTGAACCAATGAAAAGGGAATGCTATTAGTCCCTAATGCGGCTCGAGCTCGACGATTTCGAGCGCATAGGGATAAGTTCTCAATAACCAAAATGGACATTCGAATGGATGACTGAAGCGAGCTTTAAGGTTTGCCGCCCCCTCTATACCTTCACCCTCAGGCAATGGGAAGCCCATCATAGGTCTACTAAAGTTCCTGAATACAATGATCTGATGCAGCGGTTCTCAACCTTTTTCTTGAGAGGTACCCCTTCAAACTATTGCATTAATTGAGGTACCCCCTCCTGAAAATAGACTTCCAGATCTCTTGAAAGGACAAATCCAAGCACTTGAATTTCTTAAAAGTAGGTTTCCGCATTTTGATAAAAGGCTTTTGAGACTCCTGCACAGCTTTCGAACCTCTTGTATGGCGGCTTCAGAGCCACTTAAAAGAAGGGTTTCTTTGCATCTCGAAAGGACGCTTCTGAGCCTCTTGAAAGTATGCTTCCAAGCCTATTGGAGAGAGGCTTCTTTGCCTCTTGATAGAAGGCTTACGAGCCTCTTGAAAATAGGGTTCCGAGCCACTTGAAATTAGGCTTTCGAACGTCTTGCAAATAAGCTTCCGAGCCTCTTTGAAATAGGCTTGCGATCATCTTGAAAATAGGCTTGAGAGCCTGTTAAAATGAGGCTTACAAGCCTCTTGAAAGGAGGTTTCCGAGCTTTTTGAAAGGCTTCCTACCCTTTTAAAACAAGGCTTCCGGCCTCTTGAAAAGAGGCTTCCCAGTCTGTTGAAAAGAAGCTTCCCAGCCTCTTGAAAGCAGGCTTCCGGGCTTCTTGGAAGACGAGCCTCTTGAAAGGAGGCTTTCAAGCCACTTGAAAGTAAGCTTTCGAGCCTTTTGAAAATAAGCTTCCGAGCCTCTTGAAAATAGGCTTGCAATCCTATTGAAAATATGCTTCCGAGCCTGTTGAAAGGAGGTTTTCGAACTTGTTAAAAGGAGGCTTACAAGCCTTTTGAAAGGAGCTCCTGAGCCTCTTGAAAGGAGCCATCCAAACTTTTTGAAATAAGGCTCTAACCCTTTCAAAAGGTGGCTTCTGAGCCTCTTGAAAGTAGACTCTGAGCGTCTTAAAACAAGGCTTCCGGCCTCTCGAAATTAGGGCTTCCTGCCTGTTGAAAAGAAGCTTCTCAGCCTCTTGAAAGAAGGCTCCTGGGCTTCTTGAAGACGGCTTTCAGGCCTCTTGAAAGGAGGTTTCCGAGCCTACTGGACAGAAGCTTGTGAGCCTATTGTAAAGAGGCTTCCTGAGCCTCTTAAAATGAGTTTTCGAAGCCGTTTGAAAAGAACTTTCCGAGTTTCTTGAAAGGAGTCTTGTGAGCTTTTTGAAAGAAGGATTCCGACATTCTTGAAAGGAGCTTTTGAGCCTCTTGCCATCCTTAAAGGCATCTTTAAACAAGACTTCCGGCAACTTGAAGGTAGTTATCCAAGCCTTTCGAAAAGAACCTATCGAGCCTTTTGAAAGGAGTCTTCCGAGCTATTTGAAATAAGGCTTCCGACCTTCTTAGAAGCCTTCCGAGCCTATTGAAAAGAGGATTCCGGGTATCTCAAAGCGAGGCTTCCGAGCCTCTTGAAAGAAGGCTTGCAGGCCTCTTGAAAGGAGATTTTCAAGCATCTTGAAAGGATGCTTCCAAGCCTCTTGAAAGAAGGCTTCTGAACATCTTGAAAGGGTCTGGGTGAATCCTTCCAAGAAGCAAAGTGATTCCAATCGAATAGACTTCGCTGCCCTACCAAATGACTATCTACAAAACGCTCATTATCGGGGGTGCAGATGGTGGAGAAGGCGAATGAATCACGAGTTGCACCAGCTGTTGGGAGAACCATTCATCGTTCACCCTGCACGTAGCCAGAATGACGGGTAGTAATCTGGTGAAAATGGTTCTTATCAACGATCCTACGGGAACAAGAAGCCAAGGTGCGCAGTGAGCAGCGATTGCGATCGATCAGGTAACAGACGATTTGCGGAACCTTCGCAGACTTCGTGGTTGGTGGCATGCAGCTATGGACTGAACTGAATGGAGAACACTTTTATGCACTACACAGACCACTCCGGCCTTAGTCTGAAAAATAAAAAAACGAAAAATATTTTGTACAAGACAAAGTTTTGAAATGAAAAATACACAATTGTCAAAACTTTATTAATAAGTTTCGATTGTAATTGTAACACATCCGCCATTACGCATTTTTGTCCGAGGTACCCTTTAGGACCCGCGAAGGTACCCCAGGGCAACATGTACCCCAGGTTGAGAATCGCTGATCTGATGGGATTCCTGCGTACGCATCTCATGGTTCTACAGTCGTTGGTATCTTCGAAGTCTCGTTCATCTGAATATCCCAAATCGGAATCATACCGGCCGTTGAAATCATCGAAACTCAATACAGTCCACACCATTACTAATTCGACGCCCGGTTCCTGTCTGTTCTGTTCGAAGAATCAACACTCATCATTCAAATGCGAAGTGTTCCTGGTTAGAGAAAGTGAAAAGGAAGAATCTCTGCATCAATTGTCTCTCTTCCTCCCACCATCTAAAAACCTGTTCGTCCAGCGGATGTCGTATCTGCAGCCAGAAGCACCATACTATGCTACACCAACCTCCTAGCGATTGCTCGTCCTCCCAGCACAAATCAAGCACACCGTCTTTTGCTGGTTCGGTGAACCAATCAAACTCCTCGAATCAGTCTTCCTCGCCATCTCGATCAACTTCTTCTTCAGAAGCACATCCATCCTCTGCCGCCACCCAAGCCTCAAGTCTCGTTTCCATCTCGCAAGTTGGTCGCAGTCGAAAGGTGACAGCTACAGTTCTGCTACAAACTGCCATCATCAAGATTTTCAGTCCAGACGGAAGCACCCAGTGGGCCAGAGCACTGTTGGATCCTGCATCGCACTTTCGTTGATAATCGAGAACATAGTTTAGAAGCTGAAACTTAAGCGCTATTCCTGTCGTCAAGAAATTGGTGAAGTAGGAAACAGCCTGGTTGTTTCCAAACAAGCTGTAAACGTACGGATGGGTTCGCATTGTTCGGATTATACTGCCGTTGAACCCTGTCACATCCTGAAGAAGATCCCCCGTGAGCTTCCAGCGAATGCAGTTGATTCCTACGGATGGACAATTTATCCCGGCATTAGCCTCGCTGATCCGAAGTTCCATGAACCAGGCCTGATATATCTGATGTTGGAAATGGGGATTCATTATGAATTCCTGTTGGATGGTTTCAGGAAGCTTGGCCCTGGGGAGCATGTTCTACAAAACAACGTTTTCGGCTGGGTTGCAGCCGGAAACGTGGGATTTCATCACCATGCAGGTCAATCGAAAGTAGCCCACGTTTGCAGCATGGAGAAGGTTCAATACACAATCTCTCTCTTTGGGAACTGGAGTCCTGCTGGTCACCCTGTACACAGTCTCCCGATGAAACTTTCCGCGAAGAGCAACACATTTCGTGATGAGTCGGGGCGATTCGTGGTAACACTACCCAAGCGCATCGATGTTCTGTCCCAGCTGGGACGCTCCAAGAATATTGCGGTTAACATATTCCATGCACTGGAACGTCGAATTGATGTCAACCCAAATCTGAAGCAGGCATATACTGCATTCATGTCGGAGTACATGCAACTCAACCACATGCGAGAAATCGACGACGTCAACGATTGCTTCAATTCTACCACCGCCCACATCATGGCGTGGAGAAGGCGGATAATACCACCACGAAATTAAGGGTAGTGTTCGACGCCTCCTGCCGAACAGACTCTGGCGTGTCACTAAACCAGGCGCTTTTGGTAAGACATGTCGTACAAGATGACTTGTACGCAACTTTGCTTCGCTTTCGGATGCGTCAGTATGCCACTCTCGCGGTTTAGGGTCATTTGGCCGAATGCCGTTTGGCGGAATGTCGTTTGGGCGAATGCCATTTGGCCGAAAGGGTCATTTGGCCGAACGCTGTTTGGCAGAATGCCGTTTGGCCGAATGCCGTTTGGCCGAATAGATAAAATTTGTTTCCGTATTAAGGGAAGTAGAAAGAAGGAAGGAGGAAGAAGGAAGAAGGAAAAAGGAAAAAAGATGGAAGAAGGAAGAAGGAAGAAAGAAGAAAGAATAAGAAAGAAGGAAGAAGGAAGAAGGGAGAAGAAATAAAGGATAAGAAAGAAGGAATAAGTAAGAGAGAAGATGGAAGAAGGAAGAAGGCAGAAGGGAGAAGGGAGAAGGAAGAAGGAAGAAGGAAGAAGGTAGAAGGTAGAAGGAAGAAGGAAGAAAGAGGAAGGAAGAAGTAAGGAGAAAGGAGGAAGAAGAAAGAAAAAAGAAGGAAGAAAAAAGAAGGAAGAAGGACAAAGGAAGATGGAAAAAGGAAGACGGAAGAAGAAAGAAAAAGGAAGAAGGAAGAAGGAAGAAGAAAGAAGGAAGATGGAAGATGGAAGAAGGAAGATGGAAGAAGGAAGATGGAAGATGGAAGAAGGAAGAAGGAAGAAGGAAGAAGGGAGAAGAAAGAAAAAAGAAGAAAGAAGGAAAAGAAGGAAGAATGAATAATGAAGAAGGAAGAAAGAATAAGGAAGAAGGAAGAAGGAAGAAGGAAAATGGAAGAAGGAACAAGGAACAAGGAAGAAGAAAGAAGGAAGAAGGAAGAAGAAAGAAGGAAGAAGGAATAAGGAAGAGATGAATAAGGAAGAAGGAACGTGAAGGAAGGAAGAAGGAAGAATAAGGAAAGAATAAAGGAGAAAGAAGGAAGAAGGAAGAGAAACGAAGGAGAAAGAAGGCAATAAGGAATAATTCCACAATTTTCACTTCTTACTTCTCGCTTCTCAATTCTCACTTCTTATTACTCACTTTTCTTTAACCCTTAACCTTTTTCTTTAACTTTAAGGATTTTTCGGCCAAACAATTCGGCCAAACGGCATTCGGCCAAATGGCCTTCGGCCAAACGACATTCGACTAAACGGCATTCGGCCAATTGGCCCGACACCACTCTCGCAGATGCTGAAAAAAATGTATCGTCAAATCCGTGTACATCCAACTGACTTCCCTCTACAACGTATCCTTTGGGGAGTGCTAGTCGCGAGCAGCTGAAAACGTTCGACCCTACCACCGTCACCTGTGGTACGGCTTCGGCACCGTATTTGGCTACCAGGTGCCTTCTAGAGTTGTTCAAACAAGGATCCAACGATTTCCCCCAAGCTGCGGAAATATTAGCCTTCTATATAGACGACATTTTCACCGGAGTGTATCCAACTTCGGAACCTACTGAAGTCAGCTGGCTTCAGTCTACGTAAGTGGGCATCCAACTCCAATGCCATGCTGTCAGCCATACTTGCATGCTTGCTCTGGACACAACGTCTACCATAAAAACTCTGGGGTTGATATGGGAACCGGCAACTACTCCATTATTCCATTCCTAAATGGTCACTCACGGACTCTATTACTAGAAGAACGGTATCATCGGATACTGCGAAACTGTTTGACCCTCTAGGGGTATTCGTTCAAACCCGCTGGCGAAGCTCACATTCTTGAGATGATCCTCACGATGACCACCAGCAACAATATTGGTTTGCTTTCCACAACAGTGTGGATGTTCTAGCATAAATTTCCGTTTCACGTTTGGTAGCATTTGCCAACGCTCCAGTAAATGTGGAACTGAACGGCTTCTGTGATGCATTTATCCGAGCATACGGTGCATGTGACAGACGGTCTCTAATGACGGATTTATTTCCGTGCGTCTTCCAACTGCCAAATCCAAAGTCGCTCCACTCGGAGACTCGAAAAGGCAGAAAAGAGTAAGGCTGAAGCAATATACGGCTCTACTACTGAGTCATTTGCACCATAAGCTCAACTCCAGCATCGCTCTGAACACCCGATCCTTCTTCTGGTCGGACTCAACGGCATTCTACGTGTTATTGGGTGTCTTAAAAATGCGTTGATTTCGGAGGACAGAAAGCATCCTACAATCCTTCCGGCTCGTCACTCGTTGACTGAAGCTATTATGGAGCACTATCATCGCAAATATCTACACGGACCACAATTGTTTGTGTCAAGTGCCCGGGAAAAGTTCTGGCCACTACGCATGCGTAACTTGGCACGGAGCGTGGTTAATTCATGTGTCAATTGTTTTCGATGTAAGCCTACTGCTCTGGAACAACTCATGGGAGAATTGCCTCCGAAAAGAGTAACGCCTTCTTTGCTTTTCCTCAACATCTGCGTAGATTTTTGTGGACCATTCTATTATCGGAAGAATCTCAAAACAGTTTCTACTAAGTGCTATATCGCCGTCTTCATCTGCCTTGTCACCAAGGCCATCCACGTAGAATTGGTCAATGACCTCTCAACGGCCACTTTTCTCGCGGCATTACATCGATTTATCGGTCGCAGAGGAAAACCTGAAGCAATCCACTGCGAAAACGCTCGAAACTTTAGAGGAGATGCTCGAGAACTAGCAGAGCTAGCCAAACAATTCCTTTTTAATTCATCGACCCTAGACGTCCTTCCCTGAGCCTGACCTTTTCGAAGTTCCTCGGAATCGCCTCGATCGTTGGCAAGAGAAACAGGAGAAGGGCTAACAATAGTCATCGTTATAGCACAAAATGCCACAGTAGCGACGAGTTGCTGTGTCTTCATTGCTACTCTACACATCGTCAATGACGCGCACGACGTTGGCTTTCGTCGTGTAACCAAATCGTCATGACGACATCGAAGAACGAAGACTTCATACCGTTATTCTTCAAACGGCAGTTGTCATGCGAAGATTTTTATTAATCCTTTCTAATAATGAGTTTGAAGTATCCTGGCATGTATCCTGGATCCATCGACGGCGACTCTATCTCGGTTCAAGTGCGCCCAACCCCGAGGTCTAACTGATGTTCCACCGGTTAAGCATACGAGGAAGGATGACCCCATTAGCAGCCGCCGAACCCACAACCAAGCATGTTTTTTAATGGAATTTCCTGCAAATATCATTTGAATGCAATAGCCACTTTCTCCATGTAGAATATTGAACTTTTGTAGTTCGTTATGACTCAATACATCTTACTAATCTCGGGGTTTACTTTAGCCTAGCGGTAAGACACGCGAATAAAAGCAAAACTATGCTGATGGTAGCTGAGTTCGATTCCCGGTTCGGCTCAGGACTTTTTCGGGTTGAACATATTTTTTGACCTGATGTAGGCCATTTTAAATTGACTCATGCGATTAACATCGATCCTTAGACTTTCTCGCTACTTGTTTTATTACCGTGAATGGTGGTCTGTCAGTAAAATTGAAAACACTCAGATGAAGTCCAAATCACATCGCACCTCGTATAATACGCATTATATGCCACTTACTGTTTTCTTCAAACGAGCAAATCTCAATCAACATTAGAGAATATAAATAAACAAACCCGTAACCCATCCAATTCCCAGAAACCAATCTAAAACAAATCAACTCACGTTTCTTCCCGTATGACGTACAGCTTCAATTTTAGCACCTCGTTCCCCATTTCCATCTCGTAAAAACAATCGATATAAAAATATCTTTTCCTTCTTGGTTCGGAAAACCTACCCCCAACAACTGAGTGATAACCTTGAACTTTTACCATTAATAAAAACTGGCCGTAGCGACGTGGCGGTTGGTACGTGAGTCCATTAACTGCTTCCCGAAACCGATGCGGCAATCGAAGGTAATTTGACAGAACTTTTTTTTCCTCGATGCTCGTGTCACATCCAATAATGTCGGTTTACGGACAACTTCCCTGCACAATTCGAACCAACCCTAAAAAGGAGTCATCCTTTATGAGTGCCCGAGTTCAAGGTTGTTGGAGAGTGGTTTGGTCCATGTTTGGGTTCGCTCTCAGGGCGTGTGTGCGCCCTCGAAACGACGCAGTTTCTGTCAAGAAAAATATATTGAATATGACACGTTTTTTCGATATTCTGGTTTGATCAATGAAGGAAGGTTTCTTTAAGAAAGCATTCAAGAATGAAGATAAAACGTGAGCAATTGTAATTAATTTGTTTGTTTATTTGTTTATTTAAAATATTCAACCGACCTATTGTGGTCTTATTGAACTACTAATTTACATACATCAAATTATAACTATAAATACAAACATTAATAAGCATTGTACAATACAATCAATGATCAATATCAATTCATAATTAAACATCTCAAACATATGATATAACAATAAACAATAAGCAAAGAAAACGATATTACAAAATTGCATGATTGCAAACAAAACACAAACATAATTTATCATTCTACCTAAACATTCCTATTTATACATGAATTTGTTGTTCTCAATAGCAAGGTTTCCAGGTTTCACTTGAACGATTAACGAATTCTCGAAATCTAATCCCTTTAGGCCAAGTTGTTTTTGTCAGTGCTAACGCCTTTCGATCAATATTCAACTTAACTTTGAATGAAACGTAGTCTAATGAATTAACATCTCTCCATATCGGAACAAGCCTAACTACATCTTTGCATGTCGACAATGGAGCGCTTAGACAGCTCGATATTAAGAGGCTAACATCGCTCACAGTGGCACTTTTGTCAATGTTAGTCAAATACAGCGAAAACTTTTCACATTCCTCTTCGCCCTGTAGTAACGAACATCCAGCATCCTCATCAGGTGATTCAAATCGATTTATCGAAGCAATAGGAGTAGAGTGTCGATGCGGTGTTATTGGAGTAGGCTTCCGTATAACATCTGTTAGCGTGTGCTTGATATCTGCAACCGTTTTCTTTAGATCCTCGATTTCTTCCTCAACAGAACGGCATGCATCAGTGATTGAAAGTGGTTTCTATTAAGTGACCCATTAAGTGAAGATTCAAAAGAAAAAAGCCCGAAACTGATTGAGAAATTTTATGAGGCATGCCACCATATTTTCGAAACTTTCAACTGCAATCTCGTTACGGTCAATCAGCTTCCTACGAGCATCGTTACTCATAAATTGTTCCTCATTTTTGAATGCATTTACCGATAACACTTACCCGCAATCATTCGAGTCTAATCTCGACTCGACGTCTCGTTCCATCCTCTTTCTAAGTTGGTTCGGTATTACTTTGTTCGACTTTCTTCCACATAAACACCGCACCGAGACGGAAAAAAATGACTCAAACTTCGAAAACATTTTAGCGATAAAGTAGTGCATTTTACGACTGTTGCCTAATCTGTTATCAGCATTTTCATCCATGTCTGGTCGGTTTTCCAGTTCAGCAGGGCGCAACTTTCTCCGGGCGAAAAGACGACGAAGGTGTCCGCGTGACGACGACGACTGTCTGACTGACTGACTATGGCAGTTCGAAAATTTGTGTCATGACTGTTGCATACCGATTTTTCTGACAGTTGGTTTATGATATGGTTATGAAATTAGGAAAAAAGTGCAAATTTATTGGCACGTTATTCATATACCGCAGAACACTTTTATGGGTCGTTGGAAATGGTATCCCCATAAACAAAAGGCGTTTAGATTTGAGTTGTAATCCGTTAGTTATTTTTATTTTTTGCATGCAGCTGTGTAGGGAGTGAGTGCTTGAAATGGATTCCGTGCGTATAATGGACCCCCTGAACAAAAACCAAAAGTTAACGCTGGTTTCAACGATTTCCTGCAAATTTCCATTGGATGAAGTTGCCTCAGATATCAGGGTAGTTGTTCCATGCAATTGTTTTGGCTTGGGAAACTAAAATTAAGTTTTATCAACTAATTTGTAAAAGCAAATACGTTAGAGGATGTGTAAACAAACTCTATGTTGCGTATTATAGTCCCGGGGGTGGCCATAATAGACAATCTGGCTACATTATTTTTAAATACTTATTTTAGTAGTGAAAATGAATGTTTTAGCATGTTTTATGTACGAAACGCATTGCTGATAACTGTTACTTGTCATATGATGCTACAGAATGGTAATATGTCATGAGTCCGACTCTAGCGAAGCGATTGAAGTAAATTCCCGTCCTTAAGGGGTCCATTACTAATATTCGGTCCCAGAGATTTTTGACGTTGGACAACGTCTTTCCCGAAGGTACTGGGTGTCAAATCAGAATCGTAACCGGACCGTAACGAAATCATTTTTGAACGTTCATAGAGCCTTTATCTTTCGATGGGTTTTCAAGATTTATATATCAATCGATTCGGAAATTCTCCAGCAATGAATTATTGGCATTGGCTGATTTTCTACCCGCCGCTGCCACATCCAGGCGCTATCGTATATGCGCAAACAGCCAGCATGAGTTAACCGCAAGAAATTTGTATGGTGAAAGACATCTAATGCGGGTTTTCTCAAAATTAGGAACTTTTGATGAAAAACTATTTGGTACCGGTTATGTAGGACGGTGTCCGCTACTACGCCTACCAAATATTTTTTCGATGAAGGTGCTTAACTTTGAAAAATCGAACCTTAGATGCCTTTCGCCATAATGATTTCAGAAAGTTAACTCCTAGTGTGCCGCTGTAAGCACGCTCAAAGCAGGCGATTCATTTTCCAGATTCATTGAAGCTTTTGATTATTTACGATAAATTATTGAAAATTTCAATTCTTGTCCTACCCAGTAAAAATATCAGAACCAACTAATCCCGTTCATGCATTCCTAACACAGACATCAGAATGATGTAAGTTACGGGCCTTGTAACCCACCGTTTCATTTTCTCCGGGTATCAAAAGGTCCATGATTCGCGCTCGCGTGTCATTTCTTAACGATGATCCACGGTGAGTGGTCCCGGAGAGCTGGAGCGGAGAGCGGACAGAACGATGGCTTTGGTAGCAGTCCGCCCTAGCATCGAAGGCGGTGGTTTCTGTATCTGTAACGCTTTAGCGGCAAACTATCGAGTGGATATCGTCGGCGTCAGCGGCACTCCACAGACAGAGAACAAGCGCCTTTTTCTATATTGGGTGACTAAATAAAAGTATCATTGGTTCTTTGTTCAATTTCGTATGAAAAGCAGTCATGAAAGGATGTTGTGCTTCGTTTTAAAATTAAAATTTCTAAATTATTTCAAAAGATATATGCAAAGAAAAATGACAAGTCGATAAATTAATAAATATTATTTTTTGAGATTTTTGTAGCATGCCTTTCATCCTTCGCGTTTCTATAGAGATTGAAAGGGGAAAATTGCAAATCATAGTCGCAGAAAGTTGCCGTCGGCAGCAGAACAACGAGTGGAAGCTGCAAAAATGTATTCGCATGGATGGAAATAAAACCTGAAACATGCGAATAATTTTCTGCAGCGTCTTTCTCTGACGTGCGCGTGATTATGTTCCCGACGGAAAATATCTGCCATCACCAAGCGAATCATCATTTGATCAAAATTCATCTCCCCTCAAATTATGGCTTAAGAGCTGTTTTCACTCATGATAGCTAATCGGATGGTACTCCAGACGCCACCGTTGCTGAAATGTGTTCCACCGCGCTGCTGCCACAGCTGCCATCGTGACGAAACAGGCAAGAAATTTCATTTGATGCTGACGACAACGACCACACGACCCACACCATCGGCGGGGATAAAATTTCCGGCAGGAGCTGGAGTGGTGATTCCGATGGTGAAACCGCGGTCTGCTCTTCACGACATCTCGAACGAAATGACTCGCGCGCGCGGAAAAGCTGCTGTCTTGTAATCAATAAAGTTACCTTTTGGCCACGCCCCTTTGGTGAGTGTAACGGTTACACAATATTTGCACTCATACCGATCAACAAAAAGGCGGGACAGATGGGCTTCCTTTATTAAATACCTATAAGAAACCTGCTTTCCCCCACGCGCGTGGCATTTCATTCTCAAATGTCGCGGAGAGCGGATACCGGTCCCAGCATCGGCGGAGTTGCTGAAGCCGATGGCGTGGGTCGTGAGGTCATCGTCGTAGGCTGATAGTGATTCGAAAGGTGCATTGTTGGAAGTTAATCGGTTCTTCTCAGGACCACCATTTTATACAAGGGTAGACTGTTGTTTGAAAAATTTTGTTCAAAGTTCACATTAACCGCTTTGCGATGCCAGAAAGTTGCCATCCGTAGCAGATCACGAGGAAGAGGCCGGAGGGAGATGCTACAAATATTTATTCACATTGATGGCATCAGTGGGAGCCAAATGAAATTTTCTCAAGATTCTTATTTGGTTTTGTTACTGTTTGTTATTGGAAAGGCGGATTATTGAAAAACAATCAATTTATTCTCTTAAGAATCACAATTTCGTGGAAGCGAAGGTTTAGCCGAGATGAATTTTGTTTAAAGTGCAAATTATAACCGCCTGGCGACAGCAGAATTTTGCTGTCTACATTTTTGTTGCAAAGGAGAGCTAATTCAAAGTCCTTTACCTGTAGGAAAAATTTGATCTTTAGGTTAAAACAGTGGCGTAGCCAGAACAGAAAATTGGTCTGGGGGGGGGTTTTGAACATTTTTTTTTTCGAAAAAAAAATTTTCTTCCAAAAATGTTGTCTTTGGGGGTAAGCATATGCGGTATTTCGAAAAATTTCGTTTCAGGTGGTTCGAAACGAAATTCCGCGGAATTTCGCGGAATTTGAGCATGGCGAAATCTGTTTTCTTGATTTCGTTTCGTTTCGTAAAATTACAAAAATTTCGCTAGAAAAAACTAGCTTCTAACGAAATTTAACGGAATTCCGCGGAATTTCGAAACAAATTCAAACTTAAACCATACTTCATATTATCAAAAATTTTGGCTGCGCCGCTGAACAAAATCGTTAAGTTGTTTTCAAAACTTCAGGTTATACTTTTTTTTCTATTAACGCTTACTACATAACTCAAGCAACCAAAACTTCGTCATTGTATAATAAAATCCCCTTTGAAGTTGCTGAAGGTGCTCCGACAGCACCTTCTAGATGATAATAAGTCTTGGAAGCTTCTTCTGGCTCCCAACAGTTCCAATGTGAACTTTAAGCAACTTCAAGTTCCAAAGATGATCTAAAGGTACTCTCTAGGAACTATAAAGTAGAATAAAGGCATCTTAATAGCACTAAAAGGTAGAATAAAAACATTGAACATAAAAGTTCCAAACAAGTTCACTGCGAACCATTTAAGCGACTTCTACGTTTTCAAAAGTTCAACTAAAATTGTTCATACATAGTCATTTTATCAAAGTTTATTCGAAAGTTTAGGATAAAATTGATTTTTTATATTATAACCCGCATACTTTGCATTAGAGCCGCAATTGCTTTTAAAGGAACTTTTGATTACTTGGGAACCCCATTCTTAGTCGACATTAAACGTCTTCAATTAAACGTTCTTCCATTAAACGTCTTCAATGTTTCCAAGATTCAAATTTAAATTTTTTTGTGATATTTTTTACTATTTGTACAATATGAATGCGGAATCGATCGTGTTGCTGGTGGTCATGGGACGGCCACGGTGCCCCGGTAGACCGTGTGTGTGTGTGTGCGTCATCCTCTATCCCTCACCCAGCTGGGGGTGTTGATCAAGTAGTACTACGAATAATTTGATCAAATCTCTTGCTCCGTAATGGTGCCCTTTTTGTTACGAAGACCAGTACCACAAAAAGGATTCACATCTGAAGCAAGAAAGTTTTCTCCAGAAAGTGCAGGGAATGGGATGTATTAGTCATTCGTAACAGGTACAGCAAAACTTCACAAGGACGCCCTTATTCGTACTAACTACTCAGGGAGTAGAAGGTAGAGAAGAGCCACCGTTACCAACTAAAGCTTGAACCGGATATCTGGGACTGCCCTGTACGTATTTAGTATTAAATTTTAAGCATTCATAAATTGTTGAAGAGAGAGACAAAATGACAAAGAACTGGAACGAGCTCACCAATTTTGTTCGTCCACTTCTGAAGATCTTCGATGTTGAACAGGAAGTGCCAGGGATTGCAGAAGACCAAAAAATGTCTGGAGTTTCGTAATTCTCATGCTCCTTTGCTTCATTTGAAACTGTTATCGCAATGCCCAACTACGGGCAATGTTTGTCGACTGTGATTTTTTTGTGAGGCTCGTAGTTGTGGAGGTTCCAGTTTCTGTTAGTGAATGGCTGCTGCTGTTGCCATTGCCGCAGTCAAAATGATCCACCTCATCGATAATTTCAGTGCATTCACATCTCCCACACGTCACTCTTTGGAAAATATTCGCCATCTTGAATAAACCACTTCAATAATTTCCTTCGTCACCAATCAGCCCCAGGATTTTTTTTGGAGTTTTGAACGACTTTTTCCGACGTTTCTTCATCATAGACACGATACATGGAGACACACCGAAGACTCATGTAAATGTTAATAATTTAGATTTTAAGCCGCGTGGTTAATATTTCACTACACAGCAGCTGTTTGTTTCTTCATATATTTTTTTTTTATTCTAGATGCGCACTAAACATTTTCGCGGAAAAAACTGTCACTCGTGAAAACATGCTTCCGTTCGAAGCGGAGCCTACTCACTTCTACGGTGCCCCGGTAGACCGTTATTATAAAATAAAAATGTCCATCAAAACCAAGTACAGGGCTCGATTCCTGTGGTAATTCTGCACCTCTGGACCAATTAAAAAAAAAATCCTTAGGAGGAATCTCGAGAAATCTTGATTTGAAGTTTTTAATTAAGAAATTTCAAAAAAATCTATATTTTAATTCAATAATAACCACAAAATATCTTTAAAGTCGTCCAGTTTGCCAGTTTGCATTTGTTGCCTTTATTACAATTATAAATTTTTACAACTGATTAAGCTCACCAAACTGACTTAGGTATGTTTTTTGTATGGCTTGAAGCTGTCTATCTTCAAGAATACTCCTCGTTCAGAACCATTCATGAATTCACGTGCAGGCTGCAGATTCTTTGTTGAATGCCATTCAGATTAAAGTTTGTATTTTTATTGTATTCACAAATGTATTCGAGCATCAGAAGTAAAGATTGGAGTACGAAAAAAATTGATGAAAAAAACCAACAGCTTAAAGATTTGTTTAAAGTAGTGTAGCTGTTTAGCATTATATAACAGGTTAGATCTTCGTCAGATGCTGTAAAAATTGAATTGACGGATCTTTATCATATTCTAAGATTTCCCCGCAAAAGGATCATCGGACTGGTAATGACTCCAAAGATGGCGGTAAGGAAAAGCTACGATTTTCAAGAGTGAGCTCGGCATATATAATGAGATCTCGAGAACCAAGAAAAACATCAGGAAAAATGCACAAGAGAAAGTAAAAAAATTACAAGCTTTGTGCATATTCTTTTGGGTTTTCGGTTACGAGGAAGATAAAATATTCAATTTTTGAGCTTTTAAAAACACTTTAATAAAGAAACAAAATGAACCTTTGCTTATCTCCGCCACTACACATCTAGTTCGGAATTGTTAATACGGTTTTAAAGTTGCTCGAGAAGCGCCATGTTGAGTAAATTTATGGGTGAACCAAGTACAGATGAGGCATCAACAAATTGCATAGAGTTCACTAGAATCCCGATCATTCAGATTACGTCATTACTCTGCTTAAACATTAACAATTTTCTAATTAATATTTCAATCAGCAGGTTCTGAATGATTTCAAAAAAGTGTACGCAAGATACAGCTCTTTGAAACTCTAGCATGGTTTTGAGGAAGCAATTGATGGGTTTGCTAGCAGCTGGAAGAAAGCCGCAGCTTCCATTCACGTCAAAGTACCATATCTTGAATTATCATGTTTCAGAGTTCTGTAGAGGTACCGGAATAGGTTTTCGCTTACATATCAAACATGATTTTTCTAGTCCGTTGATTAGAACTTTGACGAGATTTGGCAGCAAAGATCAATTAATAAGTGCTGTGATCGAGTATAACAGCTCTAACTACTATTATTCTACACGAACTCTGGTCTAACTTCTCTCCATTATGAACATAAACAATAAATTAAAATTAATTTTTATCTTTCATTCTATTAAACATTGAAAGTAAAACTTATACTAAACTCGAGCAAGTTAGCCATACAAAAACATACTTAAGTCAGTTTGGTAAGATAAGTCAGTTGTAAGTATTTATAGTTCTAATAACGGCAACGCGTACTTAGAGCCATCTTTGGCGTTGTTCAAGAGAATGGTGTGTGGCGGCGAAGGATGAAACAAGAGCTCGCCCAGCTCTACGGCGAACCCAGTACCCAGAAGGTAGCTAAAGCTGGAAGGGTACGATGGGCAGGGCATATTTCAAGAAATCCGGCCAGCAACCATGCAAAGCTGGAGGTTAGTTTCAACCGGCAGGTACAAGAAGAATTGAAGGACATCTATCTAGGTGGATTAATCAGGGTTTTCGGTGATATTTTTGGATTCTTTAATGGATTCTTTTGAAATTTTTTAACTAAAAACTTCAAATCAAGATTTCTCGAGATTCCTCCTATGGATTTTTTTAAAAATTGGTCCAGAGTTGCAGAATTACCGCAGGAATCGAGCCCTGTACTTGGTTTTGATGGACATTTTTATTTTATAATAACGGTCTACCGGGGCACCATGCGGCAGCTAGTCCGGGAGAACGTGAAGCGAAAAATATCTACCTCGCGTAGCAGAAATTTGTTTAACCAGTATACATTAGATCTTGTTGGTGGCTGATCACGCCAACTAGTGTGTGAGAACGCAAAGTGATAAAACTAATCTCTGCATCGAACAGCACAAAATTATTTAGTGCGGAATCGATCGTATTGTAGAAGCTTATTAAACGAAGCTGCTCCCAACAAACAATTCTAGTTGAATGAGCTAGTATTTTAATTGAAGAAGCTTATTTTGAATGGAATAAGATCTTTCTCGCCTTCCAATATTTGTTGGGATTGATCTTGCGTTGGATTGATTTGAAACACAGTTTCGTCTTCTTGTTTTCAAAAAAAGCTTCGTTTACAATAAATATATAGTCGCTTACCATTGGGCTTCTCATGAATTACCTTATCTACAAACCAACGATTCCTTTCCCGTAGCGTTCACGGAGATGCAAAGCATTCCACGGTCTCTTATAACAATGAGTGTTAAACTAATTTTCCTCTCCTAATCCTAAATTGACTGTAAGGACGGGACCAACATCGTTATTGGTCATGAATTGGAAACTCCGAAGCAAGTACCTATACAATAAGAATAACTTGTTTGTAGCCCAAGAATATTATTTAATTGGTGAGGTGTGCATAGTTGCTGTTTCTCGGCCAATCATGATTAGCAACTACGGTGTGTACAGTTAATCAAGCTAAGCTCTTCTTTGACTTTTTGCACAATATGTACGGAACATTGAAGATTTGTGGACATTTCTAGATCTTCGCATGGAATTTGCAAAAAAAAATCCAGAACGGGTTGAAAAATCATTCAAAATTGCGGAAAGTTCTTTACTTATGATTGCTTTCAGCTCATACTGACCATAACAGCTGTTCTCATATGCCAAGGACACACAGTTCGTCGAGCTGAGTTTATATAAAACTATGGATCTGTGAAATTCAAATTGAAATACCAAGGAATGTAAAATAACAACATTGCCAATGACAACAACATTATCCTCTTTTGTAAATGTTGGGACAAACTCAACTCGCAATAAGCGTTTGTCCCAAACTGCAACAGAATAGGACAATGATCGTTTGCCACGCATTTTGAGAAGTAGTCGGTTTCCGATGATGTTTTTGGTTAAATTAGTATCAGTTATCATAGATTAGACTTAAACTTAACCATCTGTTGACATGATTTGCGTTTTACTTCTGAAATATACAAGTTATCGCAGTTTGAAAAGTTCACAACAATTACCGCTCCATGTTTGTTGCAAATAAAATGGAACGCAACAATGTCTTTATCCTCTGCAGATGGGGACAAAGAGTTATCGCTATTCTCTTTTGTCGCTTGTTTTTGCATTTTTCAACGACAATTACATTCCTTGTGAAATACATATCTTTGTGCATTTTAGAAAGGTGCATAGGATTCTTCTAGTGAGCAAATGTAGGCTAAAACTACGCTGACAAGGCAATATGAAGTATGCTTCAGCATAATTACATATTTCTTAAGTGAACTAAGGTTTTAAACGAAATTTGAATCCGTATATGAAAAATCCCACAATTTCTATATTTTGTATACTTACTGATATAAAATTGATCATATTCGGGAGCATTCCTTTGAAAGCGGCACAAATGCTGGGTATATGCGGCGAGAATGCGGTGATTTATCACAGACTGCCTCTTCTGTTATTATAACTCTACTGGTCGCAAAACAGTTATTTGACTTCGAAAAAGTGAAATCAGAATTGCGTACATAATGTAAAACCAATTTAATATAAATTCCGCGGAAAAAATTAAAATTTCGTTTCGTTTCGAAAAATTTCGAATAAATTGAACCTTGATTTCGTATCGTTTCGAAGTCTCGAAAGTAAATCTATATTTCGTTTCGTTTCGATCCGAATCAACATAGGCATTTTAGATTTCGTTTCGTTTCGTTTCGTTAGGAAAAAGTGTGTTATCGCATACCCTTACTCTGGGGGGGGGGGGGGTGATTTTATGCCCAAAACCACCCCCGTGGCTACGCCACTGGGTTGAAAGCTTTGTTAAAAATTTAGGATTAAAAAAAATGGTCAAAATTTTCTTGTTTTACCTTACTTTAAAAAGTTTGAATCAACAAGATCAAATTCGATCGGAAGCATTCTAATCACATAGAGATGATCAATATCAGCCGTATTTTGAATAACGATCATGATTTGTTAGACATGTTATGTAATTGTGGTGCAAAATCAATTTCGTCTGTCCGGCAGCTGTCCCCCAGCTGTCCGGACAGTGAGATTCTTATGTAAGCAAATAGTCATTTTTACACCTGTTTTGTTAAACTTACTTCAATTTAATTGATTCTTCTTAGTAAAGTATCAGGAAGCCACAGAAATAAGTAGAACGAAAATTTGAAGATGACATTGAAAAAAGGTGAGAATTCTGAGTAGGATGTAAGAAATTTAGCTGGAGAGAATAAGCTCTATTAACACATTTTAATATCCACAACTCAAAGCAAGTGAAAATATTGCTATTCTAAATGATGTCTCTACTCATATAATAGCAACTTGTTATATTTGAACATGATGCAAAAGTGTCCGGTACTAGGGTACGCTTTTCTGGAAGGTGAAATTTCCCACCAAAATTCATCATTAAAATATATTGTCGCAAAACGTGTTCAAATGCTCATGTATAGTTAGTATGATTCATCAATGATCATATTTTGTGTATATGGTATACCAGTTAACATAATCCGTATAGTTAGCGAGATTTTAGTTAAACGGCTTATGTGTCCGCCACTGGGGGATCTCCCCCTATATCATCAAGTCCCACAGCATTCGACTTAACATCATGAATTGCGTTCACAATTTGATTCTCTTCGACATCATTGAATCGAAAATAAGACATACATGTACTACCATCGTCAGAGGCATTAGTATGCGAGTTTGAACGAGTTTAAATTTTGCGAGTGATGCGAGTTTAAATTTTTCCAGAGATCCTTGACAGTAGAAGACTGAGATATTTTAGTGTTCCAGTAACTTTTCTTTGCACTCAAAATCATTGAGGTAACATTATTTCGCAGGCCCAAAAGAAAACCTACACATATTCATTTTCTTGAAAATTTACGGCAACCAACAAACAATTTTGCATTATATGGATATTTTGTCAGAAGAAGCGCATTTTTGACTAACACGTTGATGGGAGGACATTGAAAAATGAGATGTCCTCTCATGGAATACTATCTGGTAAGATATTTGTCCTGTATTTCTCGGCGTCCCGGAAACGTCCCGCATTCCATGATGAATCTGTAAAGTCTGGAGAATCTATAGAATCCATGGCAATGGGAGATCTACATAACTTGTATCAGATTCGATAATCAGAAGAGGAAGGGCAACTTGAACAGTCTACGGGGTGTACTGAATTTGGATAATGAAACTTTGTATAATTTTCAGAATCTAAAAAACTTCCGTAAGTATTGAAGAATCTAAGCATTCTAAATGAGCGTCAAAGATTGAGTCCACCTGTCATAAGGCGGGGTCGAAATACGTGTCTGTAAAGATTTCAACGATATCTTCTACAGGAAGGAGATATTTTTGATTCCGTATACCAACTTAGAGGCCCTCCTTAGCCGGGATGTAATGCCAATAAGAAGATGAAGAAGATGCATGGCAGATAAGGACCTATAAGGACACAATGGGGAGCGTAGTTGACGCGGTAGAACCCCAGAATGATTTGGAGAACATAAAATGTCCTCTAGGGACCTATGTAGAGGGAATGAGGTGCTATTGGTGTTGTACATAGCGTTGTGACGTGGTAGAACTTTTAGGTCTGAACTCCAGAATGATTTGGAGAACCTAGAACATCTGCAGGAATATTGACAGCATCACATTCCCCATATTAGCTTAGCTTAGCTTAGCTTAGACTGACTGTACATATCAATGGTTGCTACTCCGTGATTGATCAGAACTGGTGCAAATTGCACTACGATCCAAGTAAATAGTGGTTGGGATTTCACCAACTATTCTCGAAGTGCACGTTTCAGCAGCTCGCAAATATTGATCAATAACGGCGGTGGCCAAGTCCTTACAGTCAGTTGGGAAAGGGAAAAATGTTAGTTTGTTGTAATTGTTGCTACTAGAGACCGAGAAGACCTCTGCATCTCCACAATTACCACGGGAAGGAAGTAGTGTTAGTTGGGTGGGTAATCAGTAACATAGATCGGGATTCACCATGGAAAGTGATGTGACCTATGAAACTTCTACACAGCAGTATTAGCATTTCCTTAATTTGTTCAATTGTTCATTCTTCGCGAGAATAAACAATCAATCGCTCAAAGTGAGCGATTGTTCATTTGAATTTCGGATTAGGCGCCCGCGTTATCATTTCATTAACGTAAGAAAAGCAAAAAAGAAACGGGATTGAAAATAATTGATAGTTTCGGAAAACTCATGTCATTCAGCAACCCTTATTCTATCTCTATTCGAGGTTAAATAAGAATTTAAATTTACGTTTATTTTAATGGTCGTTTATTTTGCATTACTTTCGCACGCGCGTGTGTGTCGCTTGCCGTGACCAGTATACCGTAATCAGGATCTCACTAGTATTAATCCTGATGTGCCGGTTGGCATTCGTGTTGGGCTTGTGCGCTTCGAGCGGCACACGGTCGCTTCCCAGTTAACATAAAAAGCTCATGGTGCAATACAAGATGTTAAATTGGAGACGATATACACACATGTTCTGTGGAGAAGTTTCTCTATCGCCTGCACTTCAGCATCCTACACGACACCATATACGTTCATGTGTTGACTGGGTTTGATAGGGCCTGCTTATGGACACATGCAGCTTTTTGTAGAGGTTTAACAGAGCCCACTGTCAAACCCCACCACATCCTAGACAGGCCCCTTAACTCGCAGTGGCCATGGGGAGGGTCGTCAAGCCCTTGGACATAGTCCCTGCTGCCCCTTGACAGCATCACATTCCCCATCTTTGATATAATTTCTAGGTCATTTTTGCATAAAAACAAGAGTAAAATCGGTGTACGGTTTATTACATTATGAAATTTTCTTCCATACAATAGTGGCTAACTAACGGAATTCATTTGTGGCTGATCGTCCATTTTAACTACATTATTATTAAAAAGAGGAGCCCCCTTTCATTTTATGATTTCCTGGAGTTATAGAAGTTATAGAAGAATAAAGGATTAATTTTGGTCAGCTTCGGAAAATGTATGAGTTGGAGATTATTTTGGGTATATAAACATGTAAATTTAGCTGAGAAATGCTGGAGATAAAGCCAAGTCAAATCCAGGTCAATCGTTAGTGTGAGTTTTTTGGGCACCTAACGAATCCTAAAAAGTACTTTAAAGCATAGTTCAAATATGTTCTGTGTTCAGTGCTTGGGTTTAAAATTTCATGTTATTATCCTTCAGTGTGGTCTAAAGGTTCCTCAGTTTGGCCTTGGGGTGGTTTCTACGCTTTTCCTCTATTGCTCAAGAGCCCATCAGGTCCCCGAGATATGCCATTTAACTAGAAGAGCTGGTTTCCTGAAAACACCAAAAAAATGTCTTTTTTTAAATCTTTCGTTTATTTGGTAGGCTCATTTGCCATGAAGCGTTACGGAGCCGAAAAAAAATGTCGAAAAAAAATGAGCCGAAAAAAAAAATGAAAATATTCTGAAAAGTTGAGGTCATGCCAATGATCAGAATCTGAAACATCTCCAGAATCTAAAGAAAATTGCATATTAGAGAATGCATAAAATCTGGAGCATCCTTAAATCTTCAAAGATCTCAAAGCTTGCGAAATCAGGAAAACGTCTGAAAAATCCAAGGATAAGCAGTTAAGACTAAAAATATGACAACGGACAATATCAAGTAGATCAGTCAGCTTATTGAAGAATTTCAACGACTGTAGCAGATATGGAATCATTACCTCATAGTACACAACGTACTACTTATAACAAATACGTATAGACTGACGTCGCCAACTGCATGGCCACGAGGTGTCCCGGATTGGCCCAAGAAAAGTCTTATCAATTTATGGTACGCCTAAGTGAAGGTTCCGATACCGATAATCACGTCATGCTGTTTCCACTCTCCATAGGCATTCATAAAAAGTATCCTTCAAGTCAACCGATTTCCTATTTATCCTTGCGGAGATGTTGATGCTGTAATTGAATATTATCTTCTACACACAAATCCGTTCACTAACTTCACCTTTACATACCACTTTCCACCTCAGTGCGGCTATGACATATGATTTGTCTGAACACTGTGTTGGCCGAGGAGTGTACGGCTAAGGATTTTTTGTTCGCCAGATCCAGGCCATCGGACTTCATGGATTGGGTCTATGGGCACTCCAACCTATTGCAATTCTCGGGCCAGAAAGAATTCTCAACGAGGATCATCTAAGGTCATGACTTTATAGGTACCAAGTAGAGGTCATAACGTTCTTTTTTTTCTTCAGGTCCTTTTTTGTAACATTTCATGGGTTTCGATAAGGTATGTTACTGGAATTGGGTTACCTAAATTCAGACGTTACTAGAACGATAACTCCTTAAAAGCAGACGTTCAAGACTTACCTTCTCACTCTAGTTGATGGAAATATGACAATAAGTTATTTTATCTAATGAACCACTCTTCTGGCAACCCTGCCCAGACGCAGCCGCGACAACCAACGTTTGGCCGATTAGGTAGATTTCTGTTAACAGCTGATATTATGGTGAGAGTGAGTGAGGAAATGCAAGCGAGGGAGAAGAATACACTTTGAAGAGCTAGTGTGGAGCAGAATTTACGTGGAGTCTGCTCTGCAGATAGCAAATACGTACACTGTAAGTAGGATAAAGCGCGAATATAAACACATATGGTTTCACAGTGTGACGTCACACGTATGTAGCCACAGCTGCGTCCTGGTGAATTTCTTCCATATTTGACAGGTATCGGTGGTTTGTATATAAACAAAGGTTCATCCGCTTGCTGCGGGAGATAGGATGAACCTCATGAACCTACCACCGATAAATGTCAAATTGAGTTCATTCTATTGAGTTTTTGAGGTTATGTTTATTTGATGTAAAACCTTATAGTAAAGTTACACTATAATGAACAGCTGACTCCTGACAGTACAGTACAGTGGTGCTCGAGCAATCGCAGAGAGCCCATGGACTAGTAATACGACAATTTGACGAACGACGTAGAAAACGAGTAGGGCAGACAGGACAAAGATGACGATTAAGACGGAAAACAAAGGAGGGACACAATCTAAAAAATGTATCTTATTTGTAAACGTTGATTCCCAAAAACGGTTTTGTTTAATATCTGACCTCCAAACAAAATAAAAAAAAAAATATGTCGGATTGGCTTCCTCTCTTTCGAAAAATGAGCTATGTTTGTTCTGCTCAATGTCGGAGGATGTGGAGTAGACTGGCCCAGATTACTATGGGGAGAAATTTTTTTGTCGAATTCCACGGGGCACCCGACAGAATTATGTCTTTGGGTGCGAAAATCAATCTCTGAAAATTTCAGCTCAATCGCTTGTTGCATAAGCTGGCGCATTTGATTTGAAGTTTGTATGGGGATTTCAGCCAAAATGTATAGAAAATGTATGAAAAGCTCATTTAATCATCATACAATGTTCTGTGAAATTGTTCTGTAGCATACCAACTGCCGTTTTTGCAATTCTGAGGTCAATCGAGCAATCAGAACCAATTTCCAGTGACGGAGGTGTATTTTCCTATACATTTTGGCTGAAATCCCCATACAAACTTCAAATCAAATGCGCCAGATTATGCAACAAGCGATTGAGCTGAAATTTTGAGAGATTCATTTTCTCACCCAAAGACACAATCCGAGGGGGTGCCCCGTGCGTGGAATTAGACAACTTTTTCTTTCCTGGGCCAGTCTAATGTGGATTGGGTCCACATTGCAATGTGAAAAATGTAGGCAGTGGGCTCATTTCTCCTGCACTGGCGTCGACCAGAAGGTTGTGAAAACAAATTGACGGTGTCAAGTGTGTGTTTCCGCTAGTGCTCAGCAGTTGAAGTTCCCGGACACGAGAAGCAAAACAAGATGTGGCAAGTAGGTCGGCCATGAGGGCGATGGAGGGTCCAATCTGAAAAGCAGTTGTAAAAGGAACAACTTGCCAAAGAGAAGGCCTTTGCACAGCGGATGAAGGCGCAGATGAAGCTGCTTGCCAGGCAGAAAGCGTGGAAGGAGAAACAGTTGAGGCAAGAACGGAAGATGCGTGAGCTGGAGCTCCAGGTACAACGCGAGATAGAAGAGTAGCAGTTGCAGCAAGAGCAGGAAATGTTGCTCAACTGGCTGTGGAGAAGGATTCTTTGGAGAAGCAAGAGCGATCTGGGTGAAATTCGATGCAGCGTCAAGAGAGTGAATGCGAACCAGATGGAAGATAGACAGAAAGATAGACACGCATCAACGCATCAGTCGGCCTAGGATGCCAGCGAAGCTTCCGGAAGATGGAGCTCCGCTGGAAACAGGATCGGTTAAGATGGCAAATAAAACAAAGTTGCCTGAAACTGAAGTTAGCCGAATGCATGTTGGAAAACGAGCGTCTATTGTCTCTGCAGAAGCAAACCCGCCTCAATACCGAAAGAAAGACGCACGTGTTTATGATTCAAATGCGATCGAATGTGGTTCGATTGTCTTAATACTAAACGATAGCCCAAATTTACTCAATATATATTCATCTCATCGCAAAACAAAGAAATTCAGCACCAATCTCATCGCTTCCTTTGGCTAAAATCACAAAAATAAGAAACAAATCAAATTCCTTTTCATTGCTTTGTTTTTGATGGGTTGAACATGGGAGCCATGAAATGACATTCCGAACAGTTCCCTACTTCCCCCATAGAAAATTGATACTAAATCGGGTGCGAATCGGCCGATTGTTGCACCGTTGCTTATGGGAATTTAACACAGGCATTGGCCGATCAATGAATCATTATATTTAGTCGGTAGTCCCGATTTTTACCGATCAAATCGGTTGATTCGTCATTCGTTTAAATTGATGTGCACGAAATTCCACTATTAAACGAGCTATTTCGTCGGAATTATATTAAACAGGATGATTAATTGTCCCACGCTTGTGTTAAAATCTCATAAGCGTAGGTTGCAACAATCGGCCAATTTTAGGTGACGAAATCGGTCGTTTCCAGCTATCAAATTTTCTATGGGGTCCTGGTGGGAATGTTTGAGATTCACTATGCTGAATACATCACAGATTTCTCGTTGAAATGTGTAAAAAAATGAGTCTTAGAGATGAAATGCTGCGTCATAATTGCAAAATTTATTGGAATATCATCAAATACATTCATTTGTTTAATGATTTACGAATAAATTAGGTTCAAGCAGCGGTTTGCGTGAATTGGAATTGGGTTTTGAATTTATTTGTTTTGACAGCCACGTACTCGAACAACAAAGAAGCTCCCGCACGTGAAATTAAGTCATATTCAATTGAATTATCAATGATATCACGACTTATATCACGGAATCTTAAAATTCTGATCTGGTAGACGTTCTGTTATTGAAATTTACATTCAATGATGAATTCCTTTGTGAGTAATATTCATATTTTTTTACAGTGCAGATGAATGATACAAAAATTGATAATCAGACAACACATATTGAAAAAACTTTACAACAAATTAGACACTTTAGATAAATTACACATCATAGACAAACTATAAAAAATTACAAATTTGATAAATTCAGAAAATAAGGTAAAGGAAGACCATAAGCACGTTGTACGATTTGAAAATGGATCTGGGATCTAGGGATCCCAAAATTGATTGAACATGCCAAAGACCGACGATGATGAAGTTCTTCTTTATACCAGGCATGCAGGTCAATCTGGTAATAAGGTAGGTGAAAAATATGTCAATAATTAAAAGAAAGAAATATGTAAAAGTTATTTTATCTTAAGAGCTACTTTCATATTGGATTAATAAGTTTTATTCAAAGTTTCGAGCTACAGTAAGCTTTCATTACCAGATGTGCCACAACGTGATTTGCTCTTCAAATCATAATTACTCAGACAGGTTTTAGAAATTTATCTGAAGGAGCTTAAATCGTTATAATAGAGAGGCAGCCGTGTGTTGAAAGAATCACGGTTGATTGAAAAAAGTGAGAATCGTACAAATATACATGCAAATAAATTTCTCGAAGATAAGGAATTGATTTCGTCAATAAAGATACCATAAATAAAACCCAAACGTCGAAAACACGCACCCTATTTCAATCACAAATAGACTGAAAATCATAAACTCATACGAAACCGCCATAGTCGATCTCTTCGAGAAATTTTAAAATCAATAAATTCAAAACCGTTACAAGCTTGTTTATTTTGTTGATGGGTGGCAAGAATGTCAAAAATGACTCTTAATCGTTCTCCCCAAGTCACACACAAGTAAATAATCCGCCTGAAACTTTCCCACAGAAAACACACAATAATCTCCCACTTCGTGATTGTTCAAAGTTCACTGCGAACACCTTCAAAATCACACCCGACTGATCAGAAATCATAAATCATCCTTCGTTTGTACAAGCTGTCTGCCATTCGGTCGGTTGGTCGCACAACTCCTTGAGAAGCTTGCCACCCCGTCCCAGATGGGTATCAAACACAGGTCTCGCTTACACTGCTTCTTGCTCCATCCATCGTCGTCGTCGTTCCACCGCCCGCCAACAATGAGCATCGTTCTTCCATCATGTCGCCCGATCCCGAGACAGTGCTGCGGTGGTGTCAGATGTAAGCAGCCTCGCGCACGTCACGTTAGGTGGGAAACAGCGCCGCCGACCAATGTAATGAGGTGTCCCAAAGCCTCCGGATATTCGAAATGATATTTCTCGAAACTTGTGTTCCCCAGCTCGGCTGATGATGCCGACATTCAAACGTGAGGGAAGGTACATACGCAAACAGAAACACCTCCTATTGTGACTAATTGTGCGTGCAGAGCTTCTCGCTTGTTTGACTCGCGTTCGGCTGCTGCTGGCTGGGGCGAACGTTTCTTGCGCGTATCTGCTGGTTTGCTTTCGTCGCGAATTTTGATGCTGATAGGCATTGCCGTTCGGTTTCCAGTACAGCTTACTTGCGAGTCATACCCGTAACGATGCCACTGCAGCAGCCAAGATCCAGCCAATTGTAAGGCTGTATGTTTGCCAACCTGATTAAGATTCGTGTTTCCTGTCAATCAAATCAAGCTTATGGGGGAGACATGCCGAAGAGAAGGGTCCCATTGTCAACGGCAATATGCAGCGTAGCGTGACATTGCTGCATGTGACGACGACATGAGCGAACAATTTGTAATGAAAGTGAAAGAGTTAGGCGCGATTTAGGTGTGTTGCTGCTGCGCGGATCTATTGCGGTATCAGTTGTGGGTCGTCGCTCCGAAAAAACGATCCGAAACTTGCGGAATGAAAGTGACAATTTCCTCCGAACATTTGTCTATCTACCACGAATCGCACTAGCAGTGGTCGGTTGGCGTTTCTACTTCGAATAGCCTGGAGCCACTCAAGCGATGGCCATCATCTCTTAATGGACCCATTTTAATTTCTCAAGACATTCATTATGTTATGTCATAGGAGCGTTTTGATCTTCCTCGTCGAATATTATTCATTTATTTGCTATTCCCTTATTTCCTTACATTAGCCCTTCTCCATATTATTTTTCTATCTGTTTCCATCGCATTAATTATGTTGGAGTGATGATTATTATTATAACTGTAATCCATGTAGTATTCGTGGTAATGCCATTCGATCTGGTGCCAGAGAGCCCCCTGTAGGGATGCTTAAGGTGTGATCGGAACCACCGCTTCGAAACTACCAGACCAACAAGTCGTGCAGCGTCGTCTAACATCAGCAGCAAATCAGAGGTGTGGTCAATCGAATCACACCGCTGGGGCGGACGTTTTGCAGAACGCTCGATAGATGTTTGCGGCAACGTGCTATTTGAATGCTTTCTTCCGTCGAAACACGCGACCGATGGCCTATCCGCACGGCAAAACCTCGTGGTGGCTGTTGTCGTCGGCACACGGTAGAGATTAATTTCAAATGCAATCAATTCGAATCGAGATCGATTGAATGATGTCAGCGGAATTAGCGCTAATTCAGGGTGCTGTTGCTGTCGTCCGGAGGTCTGGGGAATGTGTTTCCAGCAAAAGTGACACCATCCACATGTTGGAGTCGGATGAATAGCAGAAGCAGCAGCAACTCGAGGTGGTGGCAGCACGGTTTATACGGGACCATCGAGGTGAGAAACCATGTCAACATAAGGAAATGGGATTGGCTATTGAGATGGCAGATTGCAACGAAATTTCACTTTCAATCAGAATATTGTGGCGGCTTGACTTCTAGCGAAAGCGCCAGGGCTGGATAAGAAGTTGGCAACATGCTGGGGGGATTTATCACCGTAGCTGGTGATGGTCCTGGAAGTGTCATGGGCAGGTCGGGGCCAGTGATAGGCTTACTGTTGAGGTCGAAATACGTATTTGTCAAGGTACAAGTGGTAGAATTCAATGGGAAGGTACAAACTCGTCTTATGACAAGTGAAAACATTCCACTAAAAAGCTCAAAATAATTTTCATAGCCAAAAATAGTCTTCTGCAGTTAAAAAATTAGCTTATTTTTATAAATTGTTGTTGGGATGTTTCGGGTTTACGGGAACGGGCTCATGTCCGAATTGTCCGATGTCTCCAAGAAAATGTTGTAGATGGTGTTGTTCATCTTCTTCTTCGCCTTGCCTACTTTACCACTTGCCTGTTTCATGTTCGGCTCCTTTGGAGAGGCGCGTGCCGGTCCTGCTTGTTTCCCGTAGTTTCGCGATGATTTGGTCCTTGATGCCGCAGTTGTCCTTCAATCGATTTTTATCTTCCAAATGAGTTTCTTGATAATTCCTTTCTTTTGAACTGAGTCCATCCTGTTGTAAATTCCAGACAGTGTAGCAAGGTCAGAAGGCAAACGAATCCACCGCAGAAAAAAACGGCAACACGAAGAGAGCTTGATAGCTGAAGTGCAAGTGAAAGTGGATAGAAACGATATGCGGAGGTTTTACGCAACTGTCAATGCCGCGCGGCATAAGACTGCACCAATGCCCGCCATGTGCAATAACCGAGAGGGGAATTTGCTGACCCGACTATGTTGGCAGCCAGATGGAAAGAGAACTTCGAAGATTTGTTGAACGATGAAAACGAAGGTATATTGAGGATTAGGATGGACAATGTCCATTGGACATAGTCGGCTACGGGCAAGCTGTGGAACCACAAACGCTGAATGAGGTAAAGAAGGCTCTAAATAAGCTGAAAAGTAAAGCTGCTGGGAAGGACAAGATTACGGTTGAGCTTCTCAAACTAGGAAGTGAGCAGCTGCATTAATCGATCCACCACATTATTCAAAATAATATGGGAGTATGAAGAACTGCCTGCCGGCTAGGTGGATGGCTTCATGGCTAGAGTGTGCCAATTACAGGGGATCACTCTTCTGAGCTCGGCGTACAAAACTCTGTCGCGTATCCTGTTTAACGAGGATTCTGGAACTTTGTCAATTCAAAACTGGAAAGCGCGGCGATCCCATCGAGCGTATATCTGAATTCATCATCTGCTGCGTCTACCGATGAGTCCGGCAAACTGTTAATGCCGAGCATTTCGCATCCATATTCACTTCGAGTAAGACTTCATAGTTGGAAATCGATGAAGCTATCCGGGACGTTCCTGTTAATATGGTCGAGCTTGGATTATTTGTCATCAATCCAGAAATGGTTTCATTGGCATCAAAAACACTGAAACGTTCGTTCATAGCTGGTCCAGATGGTTTTCCTGCAGATGTAATATGCCGGTGCATTGACGCTTCAGCACAACCATTTTGTGATATTTTCAACTGTTTACTCCGACAGGCAAAATCTCCTCGCATTTGGAAGCAGTCGTTCATAACACTAGTCTTCAGACGCGGTGATAGCCACAATGTTGCTAATTATCGTGGAATCAACCTCGTTTGTGACCTTAGACGGTTAGAAACAGGGTGATGTACTTTCGAATTTATTGTTCAACATTGCACTCGAAGGCGCTATTAGGAGATCTAGCGTGCAGAGGAACGGCACTATCATCACACGGTTACATATGCTCGTGGGCTTTGCGGACGACATCCACATCGTTGGAATCGATCGCTGGGCAGTAGTGGAGCCTTTTGTCGCACCAAAGAGGGAGACTGCGAGGACAGGCCAGTACATGGTGGCAGGTAGAGATAGAGGAAGATGGAAGGAGGTTTTCGAGCCTTTTGAAAGGAGGCTTGCGAGCCTTTTGAAAGGAGGCTTGCGAGCCTTTTGAAAGGAGGCTTGTGAGTCTTTTGAAAGGAGGCTTCCGAGCCTCTTGACAGGATGCTTCGAGCCTCTTGACAGGATGCTTCGAGCCTCTTGACAGCAGGCTTCCGAGCCTCTTGAAAGGAGGCTTCCAGGCCTCTTGAAAGGAGGCTTCTGAGCCTCTTGAAAGGGAGGCTTCTGAGCCTCTTGAAAGGAGGCTTCGAGCCTCTTGAAAGGAGGCTTGAGCCTCTTGAAAGGAGCCTCTTGAAAGGAGGCTCGAGCCTCTTGAAAGGAGGCTTCTGAGCCTCTTGAAAGGAGGCTTCGAGGCCTCTTGAAAGGAGGCTTGAGAGCCTCTTGAAAGGAGGCTTCCGAGCCTCTTGAAAGGAGGCTTCCGAGCCTCTTGAAAGGAGGCTTCCGAGCCTCTTGAAAGGAGGCTTCCGAGCCTCTTGAAAGGAGGCTTCCGAGCCTCTTGAAAGGAGGCTTCCGGAGGATGCCTTCGACACCCGTCACGCAAGGGAAAAAGCTTTGATGCCCCTTACATGACGGCTTCCGAACCTTTAAATTCAAGATTTTAGTTCAGAAGCATATTCTTAAAATATTAATCAACATTTTGTTTTGATCTGGTAGATTGCATTTGAAGTTTTTCGTGACTTTCTGTGCAGGTGTGGTGAGCAGGATTTAATAAGCTTCGATGCACTGATCACCGTGCATATTTTGTACTATACAAAGTTTTGAAATAAAAAAAATATATTTATCAAAACTTTATCAATACATTTTTATTGGAATTGTAATACATTCGCCATTACGCATTTTTGTACAAGGTACCCCCTTGGGTCAGCGAAGGTACCCCCAGGGGTACATGTACCCCAGGTTGAGAACCGCTGCTTTATGGACATGAAGCATGGGCGTTAAAAGAGGCGGAGCTTCCGGGGACCGACGATTATGGAGCTCTACAATATGCCAGGTACAGGTGTAACGGCGCTGTAGCCAACCATGTATCCAGGTAGGTGAAGCAATCACACTATGCAATGCAAAGACTTGGCTAAAGTGTGACTGTTCTACGCAAAACGACTAATGTCGGTGAAAACTTGACACTTGATCATAATTAGTTGCATTGGCATAAAGTCATTTGTGCATAACGCTATTTGGCATAAGGTCATTTGGCATAAATGCCATTTAGCAAAATTGTGAACAGTGTCAAAAGTGAGGGTCATTTGGCATAACGAACTTATGGCATTTTTTTTCTGCTCACTAAATTAGTTGCTTAACTAAGTGGTGCGGAAAAACCGGTATAACACCGGTCGATAATAATATTAAAAAGAAATTTTGTAGAAGCATTAATTTTCCGAACATTATTCAATGATAAATGTTATTCCTAAATTGGATGGTTTGCCAAGTGAAAGCAAAGAATTATTATATTTTCATCTTAAAAAATAACGCAGCTATTTGGATGCGCCTGTCTGGTTTAAGACAATGGCGGCTGTGACTTGAAGATATGGTTTTGTTCGGAATATGAAAATGGTGGATGTGATTCCTTTTTTAAAAGTAGGCGTTTGCCCGGATTAAAGGAATGGTGAAGTGATCCCGTCTTACAGAATAGGCGTCTGACCTTACTATAACACAGGCGGATGCGATTCCTTCTTGAAATATAAGCCTTACCCCATATTATGGCAATGGTGGATGTTATTCCTTCTTTAAGCTTGGACGCTTTCTCGGTGTAAGGCAATGGTGAATGTGATTCATCCTTTAAATGTAGGTGTTTTCCTGGAATAAAGCTGGTGAATCCATTCTTTGAAAATAAGCGTTGGTCCGGAATAAGACAATGGTGGATGTGATTGCGTCTTTGAAAGTAGACGTTTGCCTGGATTGAGGAATGTTGGTTTTGATACCTTCTGCAAAAGTAGGTGTTTGTTCGGCAATAATCAACGAAGAATAAGATTTCTTTTTTGGACGCAGCCCTTTGCCTGGATTGATGGATGTGATTCTTTTCTCGGAAGTAATTCTGCTGTTTCATTTGCCCGTCCTTTTGTAAAATGTCTACCATAAGTCTAAATTTATCAGAACATGTCCTCGTTCTACTTCACCTATGACAAAAAAGTATATCGAATAACCCTTTCTCCTTCAAAGTTATGCCAAATGACCCACTCTTTTATTGCAGTTAAAAATTATGCCAAATGGCTTTTATGCCAAATGACCATATGTCAAATAGCGTTATGCCAAATTACATAGACCCCATAATTAATTGTGATCTAGTGTCAGTCGATATAAATATTTTTTCTTGGAACTAGAAAGCTATTCTTACTATACGTTATTTGGAGTTTCTCTAATTCAAGATCAAGAGCAATAACTATGCCGACCATAATTTTATGGTTAATTTAGGATTAGGCTTTTTTTGGACTGCCCAATCATAATTTGTCTTGTCTTGGCTTGTCTTAGTACATGCACAGCCAGGATTGAAAAGCATCCTGCAAATGTCGGTTGTATTTCCGAGCATTTTCTTGTTGTCATTAATATTTGCAGCATATCATAAATATGACACAAATATTAAAACGGCCAGGCCCACCGTGCAGGCTTGAATATGGAGATAATTCATAACTCAATGGCAAAAAGATTATTCAGCAATGAATAACATGATTAACAGAAAGTTTTAAATTCACGAAAGGAAGAAAAGGGGACAGCCGTACCAACTCTTCCACATTCGTGGGGTATATGAAAAGGTAACGTTGGTAGTGACATTGCTAAGAAAATTAGTGTCCCTCCTTGCTGATCCTGATTAAACTGAAAATTGATTGATGACACTATACGACTTCTTAAGAATATTGTAAATGCCTAAGAAATGAAAATGTTCTTAGAATAATTATTTTGAATCAGATGTGCATGCATGAAAATCGGTGACGTGACTCGTTGTACCAACATCTTTTTCAGATTTTTTTTCAGGAAATAATATATTGTGAATAATATTCGATAAGCATAAAATATAATACATGAACGATTATTGCTTTCTTCGAGGCCGGTTCACATTATATCTTGATGTTATCCCATGTGTCAAAGATTGGAAGATAGTAAAAATCGGACCCTAATCTCCGGCCCATCATCATTCCAACCTAATAAACAATCGACAATATCAGCTTATCATTTGTTATCATGTTGGACCCTTTCATCTACTTGGAGTATATCTTTTAACGGTCATTTTTGTGCAGTAAGTACTTACTTGATACTTGATGGGCTACAGCTCTTCGATGAACCTACGCCGAATGGAGTATCCTTCTCCACTGGACTCGATCCTGAGCCAATCGCTTCCAGTCGCCCTGAACATTGAGCGCCCTCAGGTCCTCTTCAACTGCAAAAAGGAATCTGTGTCAAAAGGTCGAAGGTCAAAAGGTCGAAGGTCATAAGGTCGAAGGACAAAAGGTCGAAAGGACAAAAGGTCGAAAGGTCAAAAGGTCGAAAGGTCAAAAGGTCGAAAGGACAAAAGGTCGAAAGGACAAAAGGTCGAAAGGACAAAAGGTCGAAAGGACAAAAGGTCGAAAGGACAAAAGGTCGAAAGGACAAAAGGTCGAAAGGACAAAAGGTCGAAAGGACAAAATGTCGAGAGGACAAAAGGTCGAAAGGACAAAAGGTCGAAAGGACAAATGGTCGAAAGGACAAAAGGTGGAAAGGACAAAAGATCGAAAAGACAAAAGGTCGAAGGGACAGAAGGTCGAAAGTTAAAAAATTGAAGAGATAAAGGTCGAAAGTTAAAAAATTGAAAGTACAAAAGTTCGAAATGACAAAAGGTCGAAGGAAAAGAGGGTCGAAAAAATAACAGAAGGTTGAATAAAAACAGGTCAAAACATTTTTTTTGAAACCTGAACAATAAAAATTAAAAAAATATATTAAAGATTCCCGTCTGAAGGCGGTCTTGGGCGTTAGAGGGTTACTAGTTGACTTTAAAATGAAACACAAACGTTCACAAATCACGTAAGGGAGGAGGGTTAAGCGAAATGTGATGATCTATACCAAATTTTCAGATATTTCTTACAAAAAGTCAGACAAAGGGTTGAGGGTTGAGGGTTGAAAATTCCCTATTTTTGCGTTACGTAATTAATGGATCTTCCCTTATGCAAATTTTGGCAATTCTATACCCCTCCCAACTTTACAGCGTAACGTAATGGTTTCTAATAATACAAATAAATGTATTGTATTTGTCGTGTATAGTTACTTAAAAACAAATTTTGTGAACAAAAGCGTATAATCTTTTGAGCACATAAAAATAAAATAACTGTCATTAGAAGATGGTATGTTAAGCTAAAATTATATATTTTTAATTATCATTTTAATGAAAATGAGTGAAGAACTATTTTCATGAATTACAATTGAAGTTAATAAAGCCTAGCAATACTTTGATAAAAATAAGAATACCCTATGTTTTAACAAAAGGAAAATTCTAGAATGAAATGTTTTCGAGTGTTGGTATTTCATATGCGGTAGAAAAATGCGAAACTCGAAAGAAAAGGTTATGAATAAAAGAAAGAAAAGAATCAACAATAAAAATAAGGTTGAACACAAATAAATATTAATGTGCGAAACTCGATTGACTAGCCTTTGATTAAAAGAAGGAAAAATTCAACAATAAAATCAGGTGAAACACAAATAAATATAAATATGTGAATTTCGAAAGAACGGCCTATGACTAAGAGAAGGAAAAATTTAACAATGAAATATCAGGTAAAACCAAAATGTGCAAAGGAATGGTTGATCAACATTCGACGTTTTGCCCAATTTTTTCGACCTTCGACCTTTTGTCCAACAACCGCAATTTATATCTTTTTTTCTTTCAACTTTTTGTCTCTCGACCTTTTCACTTTCGATTTTTTGTCTTTCGACCTTTTTTCTTTCGAACTTTTTCCTTCGACGTTTTTACTTTCAACCTTTTGACCTTTCGACCTTTTGACATTCGATCTTTTGTCCTTCGACCTTTTGGCTCAGATTTGTTTGTTTCGACCTTTTGACCTTTTGACCTTTCGACCTTTTGTCCTTTCGACCTTTTGACATTCGACATTTTGGCTTAGATTTTTTGTTTAGACCTTTCGACCTTTCAACCTTTTGACCTTTCGACCTTTTGTCCTTTCGACCTTTTGGCCTTCGATCTTTTGACCATCGACCTTTTGACCTTCGACCTTTTGTCTTTCGACCTTTTGGCTCAGATTTTTTTGTTTCGACTTTTTGACCTCTCGACCTTTTGATCTTTCGACCTTTCGACCTTTTGTCCTTTCGACCTTTTGACCTTCGACCTTTTGACCTTCGACTTTTTGTCCTTCGACCTTTTGGCTCAGATTTTTTTGTTTCGACCTTTTGACCTTCGACCTTTTGTCCTTTCGACCTTTTGTCCGTTCGACCTTTTGACCCTTCGACCTTTTGACTCAGATTTTTTGTTTCGACCTTTTGTCCCTTCGACCTTTTGACCCTTCGACCTTTTGTCCTTTCGACCTTTTGACCTTCGACCTTTAGTCCTTCGACCTTTTGACCTTCGACCTTTTGTCCTACAACCGCAAAAAGCCATCGTGTACGCGGCCTTCCACGAAGCCTGCAGCCTCTTCCGGGTTCTCCACTAAATATTATCTTCGCTTGACGTTCTTCCAGCATACGAACAACGTGACCAGCCCACCGTAGTCTGCCGTGTTGTATAAGCTTAATAATATCCAGCCCTTTATACACCTGGTACAATTCGTGATTCATGCGACGCCGCCAGATACCGTTCTCCTGTTTACCGCCGAGTATTGTCCGCAGCGCTTTACGCTCAAACACTCCGAGAGCTCTCCGATCAGCCTCTTTTAACGTCCATGTCTCATGGCCGTATAAAGCCACCGGAAAAATCAGAGTAGTATATAGCGCGAGTTTTGTTTTCGTTTGCAGACTACGGGACTTAAGCTGGTTACGAAGTCCGTAATAAGCCCTATTTGCAGCTGCAATACGCCTTTTCACCTCGCGGGTAACATCATTATCGTACGTCACTAATGTTCCAAGATACACAAATTCTTCTACCACTTCAAATTTTTCACCATCCAGCACCACTTCACTACAACCATCACTAATGAACCCACATTGATTGACAGCGACCAAGTACTTCGTTTTGCTGGTATTGATCATGACTCCAATCCACGCTGTCTTCCTCTTAAAAGACACAAAAGCCTCTTCACGGTACGGTGATCAATGCAGATAATATCGATATTTTCCGCAAATCCCAGGAGCATATGCGATTTTGTGATAATGGTACCGCTTCTTTGCACACCAGCTCTCCTAATCGCTCCCTCGAGCGCTATATTGAACAGTAGGTTCGAGAGTGCATCACCCTGCTTTAATCCATCTAAGGTAACAAATGACGTCGATATTTCATCCGCAACCCTTACACTTGATTTCGATCCATCCAACGTTATACGAATCAGCCGTATCAGTTTCGCCGGAAAACCATGTTCAAGCATAATTTGCCATAATTCATTCCGTTTCACTGAATCGTACGCCGCCTTGAAATCAATAAACAGATGATGTGTCTGCAAGTTGTACTCCCGGAATTTATCAAGGATTTGTCTCAGGGTAAACATTTGATCCGTCGTTGATCGGCCCTCACGAAAACCTGCTTGGTATTCGCCGACGAAGGACTCTTCAAGCGGACTCAATCTGTTGAACAGATTGAGGGACATAATTTTGTACGCCGAATTATGGAAGGTTATTCCTCGGTAATTGGCGCACTCCAGTCTGTGCCCTTTCTTAAAGAGAGGGCAAATGAGGCCGTCCAACCAGCTAGCAGGCATTTCCTCGTTTTCCCATATTTTCGACATAATATGGTGCAGAATTTCATAAAGCTGCTCACTGCCATATTTGAGAAGTTCAGCCGGGAGCTGGTCCTTCCCTGCAGCCTTATTGTTTTTCAGCTCTTTGACAGCTTTTTTAACCTCATCTAGTGTAGGTGACTCCACAGCTTGTCCATCGTCGCTTATATTTATTCTGTTCACTGATGCACCGTGACTTCCATTGTTCGACAATGTCTCGAAGTGTTGCTTCCACCTAGCAGCCACTTCAATTCTATCAGCAAGTTCCATCTTTGTCGTTGCACATGGCGGGAGATGGCGTTGTCTTCTTCCGCACGCCGTTGACAATCTCATAAATCCTCCACATAACATTCTGCTCCTATTTTTCCTGCGCCTCACTAATATCTTGTTCTTCGTACTCTTTTTTCTTCCTGCGGTGGGTTCGTTTTCGGCTGCTCTTGCTTCCTTGTACCGATCTCTATTCGATCGGGTACCCGACACCAACATCCGGCTTCTGGCAACGTTCTTCTCGTCTGTCACTCTCTGACACTCCACATCGAACCAACCCGTCCTGGGTCGCCTCTGTGCAGTGCCTACTACTTCTCGTGCTGTTGTGCCTACCGCTCCATGGATCGACTCCCATAGATCGTTGATGTTGTCGCTAACGTTGATTGCACTTATCCGTTCGTCGAGCTTCTGGCGGTACTCAGCCGATACTCCTTCCGCCGACAATCGCTGGATATTGTAACGCATCGTTCGCTGTGATCTTTCGTTCGATACAGTTGACAACCGTGATCGAATTTTACTGACAACGAGGTAGTGATCAGAGTCAATGTTCGGCCCTCTGAATGTCCGCACATCGATAACATCCGAGAAATGGCGCCCATCCACCAGAACATGGTCTATCTGGTTGCAAGTTTCACCATTTGGGTGTCTCCAGGTGTGCTTTCGGATGTTCTTTCGTGCAAAGTAGGTGCTACTGATGGCCATCCCTCTGACAGCAGCAAAATTTACTAGCCGTAGGCCGTTGTCATTGGTAGCGGAGTGAAGGCTCTCCCTACCGATTATGGGACGGAAAAAGTCCTCTCTACCGACATGAGCGTTAGCGTCTCCGATAACAATTTTCACGTCATGCTTTGGGCACTCTCCACAGGCTTTATCAAGACATTCATAAAACGTGTCCTTCACATCGTCGGATTTATCGTTTGTCGGTGCGTAAACGTTGATTAGGCTGTAATTTAAGAATTTGCCCCGAATCCTCAACACCGCATCACTCGCATCATCTGCTTGCCCATCACTACGAAACCAACTCCATGCTCTGCTTTTTCACCGCCGCTGTGATAGATGTTATACTTGAATGCAGTATTGGTCGTGGGGTCCACGGCTCGGAATTCACGTTCTCCGGATCTAGGCCATCGGACTTCTTGAATAGCAGCCACGTTCACTCCAACCTTCTGCAGTTCACGAGCCAGAAGGCTCACTCGTCCAGGTTCATTAAGGGTCCTGACATTCCAGGTACCGAGTTTCCAATCATAGTCCTTATTTCGTTGCCGGGTCGGTTGCCAAAAATAACGTTCTCTTTTTCTTCTATCTCCATTTTTCGTGGTATTTGAGAGGCTTCAGTAAGCTACCTCACCGGGGTCGCGTTACCTACGTCGCGCTAGTGGGCTGCCACCTTAGGTATAGCTGACGCGATACAGCCTTTCGTTGATCAGCCGCTGGGTACTAGGCAGACGCTGTTTGAGCCGCACCTCCTGGTGAACAGACGCTCGAGGCGTACCTTCTCACTCTAGCTGATGTCAGAAGGTCAACAGTGCCCAGGCTGCACTACCAGCTAAGTACACAACCCTTAGCTGGCGGTCTTTTGTCATCGGACGACCCGTGGAAGCGTGAGATAGGGACTTGTGGGGACCAGAGCTCTGTTGGGCGCTTCTTCCTTGATGTCAACCCACCATTTTGCAGCAGTAAGTAACAATGAAAAAATAACATACCTGGACTTCTGAATACCTCGGAAATCGGCCGTCAAATATTTCCCGATAAATACCTCGTCCTCTTTGACATTCGGCTCAGCAACCCTGCTTTTCTCCGGCATGCTGTTTGTACACGATCCGGTCTTTCTCCTCGCATATTGATGATCACGTTTCTTGAGGTGCAGTACTCCTCTGATTATAGGAGCTATGGGATGAAGTGCCGAACCGTTCCCCGTTCATCCCATGGAGATTAAAATTGAAACAAATTACATTATTGAAATTTTTATTTATCACATTAAAACGTAGATGAATAGCACAGTTAACGTTTATTTTCGTATATAAAACCTTGGTGGTCCATTGCTAGATGGCTTGTATTGAATACTGGAAATCAAATCAAACAATGATATTCATCTACTCATTTTTTTTCTATCAGAGGCTCCGCTCATACAACGAATGGGTACTAATTAAACATCAAAACAAAATGTCAACGCCCGTGCTGATTCCTCCGCCCCGATATCCTTTCCTATTTTTATTCGGCCATAACTTTCGGCGCGCCATTTCTCTTTCACTCGCCCACCACTAATAACCGGTGTGATAGTGAATGGTGCTTATGGCGACGCGGCGATGCGGGGTTTTATGGCACTGGCAGTTAAATTGCCAATCAGTGGCGCTAATGAGCCCATATTTTATTCGCTTTTTGGCTCCGCCGTCATACTTCGGGGGCCCATAAAGGGCAGAAAACTAAAACCAAACTTTATTTATGTGTGCAGTATGATAGACCACACTAATAAACATGTCGCTGTTCCGAACTTTCCATGGCGTCGGTTCCCTTTTGGGCGTTTAGTATTTTAGTGATTGATTTTTCCTTCCTTTCTCTGTCGTCGGTTTTCGCTCGCTTTTATGAGTTACGGTCGAAGAAAACGTCCCACCGGAGCGAAATAAGTCAAATTGATTTTTATTATTCCTGATCCTAATCACCATTCTTCCACTTAGTCTACTGCAATGATGGCTTTCATCGTAAGCCTTGAAGCAAATGGATGTTTCGACCACAACAGTCAAATATCATTACTAATCGCGGCTGCGGCTGGTGACCTCCATGTTCTTCGGGGGAACACCATAATTCAATGCTAGAAACAAGTGGATATCGCCGCCCGCACGCAACGAGCGCAAAGCCCGCTCAGGTGGAAAACTAAGCCTCCCGAATAAATTCTTCAGCTTCGTGGGCGTCCCAGTTTTCCGAAATATGCGGAAGGAGGTGGAAAATTGTGCTTCTCTTCGCCGAACGGTGTGGGGTACCATCGTATAAGAAGGAAATCGTCGAAAAGGAAACCAAAATCATCCAGCTGTAGCCGTCGCACCGTGCCGCAGCTGCCCCGATGATGAATGATAACGAGGAGTTGGGGTGCAGGCAGCGGAAACTTGATTTTGATCGTTAATGAATAATGAATTTTGATTTTTTTCCAATCTGGGAGTTCGATTTTGTTCCGGGAAAACCAAATAAATCGAAGGGGCCGGAATCGAATAATTATTTAATGCCTCATTTCGGCCAAAGTTTTTCCTGCGTTCTTTGTGATGTTTCCCGCTATGGGTGAGACTTACTGAGACTCTGTCTCGGAGGGAAATGGGAAAAGCTTTGTCGGAAATGCACGAATAAAAATATGGCCATAACCATTGAACTTTTTTTTGCTGCTGTTGAGCTGAGCATCCCAGCAGTATTGCCGCAGTTGTAAAATAAATTACCCTGTCAGCCAATCTGACGACGGCGACGACGACAACGCGAAGCTGGGTGATAAAAATCTGTCTGCAGTAATGAGAGCGACAAAGGACTTCACAAGATGACTTGTGCCAGAATGTAATGTGGCATTTAGAATATTTTATGGGGGAATTAATTTTTGATGCTAATCTGAGTTGAAATCCATACACGGTTTGTTACCCCCATTCGGGGAGTAATATTTTGATGTTTAGTATCCAGTCCAATCAAGTTTAAAAATTACGATTGGATACCATATGCTGAAGTATAAAACACATTTCAATTGTAAAAATCAAATTACCTATAAAAGTGTAGCAAAATTGTTAAGTGTCTTTGTGAACTGAAAATCCAGTGCTTTATATACTCATTCATGTCATATTTATCAACAGAACTGTTTGAAGTTCTATTTACTTCAATTTATGCACTGACCTTTTCATTGCCCTCCTCTTATTCCGTAGAGTTCTCAAAAATACTCTTTTCGCAATGCTAACTATAAGCAAGGCTATAAGCTACACTGGAGGATGTGTAAAATGAAAAATCGACGTTCATATTTAAAGTAGTGTAAAACCAGTTTAAAATATTTAAATGCTGATTGTTTGCATTTAAATAGGAGGGTATAATAAAAAAATAAATATTAAAATGAAAAAAAAAATCAATAAACTTCTCGAATTTGTTGAAGAATGCTTTAAAAATTCTCAAAATTATCCGAGTTTTATTTTGTTGCCTCCTCAAAATATTATTTTTGGGAAAAAAATCCGAGGGGAGGGGGTGACAGAATAGTATTGTAGATATTTGTTAATATTTGTATCGGTCTAATCACTATAGAGCGATAAAAAAGGAAATCTCCGTAACAAAATTCAGACAGGAAATGAAATTGATTAAATTTTCCACGATCTTTAAACGCTTCTAAAGAAGGCATCATCTATGGAAAAAATTCAGTTTTATTGTTTTTTTCTTTTTTTTTTCCTAACATAAATTTTAATATTTTTTATTGCTTTTTATTCATTATTTTGTGTTTTTTTTTTAATTTCTCCAGATTTTTTTTTTATTTTGTTGAAGATTTTGTATTTATTTATAGCTAATATTGATTTATTTATTGAAATTTTGATTTTTTTCTATGGAAAATTCTTCTTTTACAATTGCAATTTTTGCTTTAAGAAGAGCTAATTTATTTATTGTTCACACCCTGAATTCTTGATTGGCAATTTTATTTTTATTTTAGTCATTTTTATTTAAGTCACAATTTTCCAGCATTTATTAGTCCTATCTAATGAGAGCTCGAAGTAGATTGTAATGGCTTTCAAGCTAACTTTTGGCGTCCACAAACTTGTGGGTAACAAACCGTTGGTTGCGTTGGCGTCCGTTCAGCCGACTCCAACCTGCTTCGAGTCGCTTGAAACAGATAGTAGTCCGTTCGAGCAACTCGAGGCATCGCGGGATTTTGGTTGGTGTCAAGTGAATCAAAATTATCAAAACAGAAGCCGCAACTCCGCAAAAGATGTAAAGTTAGTTTTTTTGCATTGATCCCAAGAAACAAAAAAATACCAAACTAATTATTCTAGCGCTTGCTTGGTGAGTGTTTATTGAGAACCCAGCTCGAAGTAGCTTGCCAGCTTTTTGGTGTTAAAATTCTTGAATAGTCCGAGCTACTTCACGTTAACTATCTAAGTCATCCATCGCTTCAAAGCTTTTCGAGTTATGCAATGTGGCACGATAACATGGAATCCATGGAATAGCAACATAATGTCTTGGAAAGAATAATAATGTGAAGTTAATTAGACTGTACAGTTTGGTACAGATTAATCATATTAAAGCGTGTGCAACTCGTTGCAAAACTCGTTATTTTCAGCACTTGAAGTATTTATCCAACTCATCAAGTCTCGTTACATAAACTTTTCCTGTGAAACAATTCAAAAAATCTTCCATACATTGCCCGAAATTTGGGTGAGTTCGAAATTTAAAATTGCACGATATTATCAATTATTTCTGGAGAATTCCCGGAGAAATTGGAATTCTGGAGAATTATATTTACTGATAAGGAATATTATGTCAATATTTTTTAAAGATAGCATTTTTTTCAATTTGTTAGATTTTTTTTTTGTTTTTTCTTTTGTAAAACAAGTTTGAAAAATTCAACGGCAAATTACTCAAGTCGGAGAAAACGACATTGGACTCTTATGCGAATAAGGGCAGTATACAACAAAGTCACAAGCGTATTTTCAGAGACTAAATTCTAAAGAACGCACTACGCTGAAAATTTATCAGATTGATTACCTCCTACTGGTGACCACTCAAATTACTATTCAGGATGGTTCATTATTTAGTTCACTTGAATATTGTGCACTTGATTAATTCGGTTGTGGCTTCTTTATAAATTCACATTAATTTACCAGCGTATCGCTCATAAACTCCCCGATTGAAGAAATAGGGGACTGGGGAAGTGAAAGGTGGAGTTAATGAAACGTTTGCATGCTCAATGTTTTTTTTTTGAGAATCAATGTTCAGTAGATTAAGAATCTCAAAACATAACCCCTTTTCATTTTAGTGGAGATTGTAGGAGAGTTGCATTCATGACGGGATGGGATGACATTTATTAATAAAATTTTCAGAAGTTTGCATGTTTTTATAAATTTATGTATGTATAGTCAACTTTCTACATCTCGATGTTCTATATCTCGATACAGAGCCGTAGCGTGGACTCCTGGCGCCCTTGGCGAAACCTTTATTGGCCGCCCTTACTTTCTTGCAGATGTTCAAAACAAAGAGCGTTATAAAGCAGGGGAAATCTTTGCTTTATGTATTCCTTAAGCCTCTAGAACCTACATTCATAACGAAGGTAGAATGCAACGATTACTTGAAGCCATTAAATTCATATAAATCCATTGAAATTTTAACAAATTTTAGAAACCAATGAACAGGTGGTGCGTGTATTCTCGTCAAAAAATCGAACTTACTTGTTGTTAATTGACGCACTAGTGGTCGATTAAATAACCTCTACTTTGGAGTTGATTGGATGAACTTCAGAATCGCCATTGAACATATAGATGAAGAAAAATCCAACTCTCAAATAACTTGATCGATGGTTAAAAGGAGTTGCAGGACTCAATAAAATTTAACTCTGGAGTGAATTGGTGTAGGTCAATCGCCATCTTCGTTGAAATCTCCCGATGCAGATTTTTGTATTCATTTTGCCTCTACCCGATCAGGAATGCATAACAAAATTATAACTCAATCCTATCAATTGTTGTTATTTAAAACAACGTGTGTTATAATTAGATAATTCGATAAAAATGTGTTTTCGGCCAGCTTTATTTCATATCAAAATTTTAACAACATTAGTTATGAATATTTTCACAAAATAATTGCCTACATTTTTTGTAGACATTGGAAAAAACCGGAGGTAATCACCTTCAGTATAACTTGAACCCGCTCGATATTAATACATAGCTGGAACAAAGTTAATTGCCTACATTATGGATGGAAATAGGCAATTACCTTGAACGTTGATTTTTGTCAGAAAAATTATATCAACGTTTGTTATAATGTTGATATGAAGGTATCAACCTCTGTTTTAATTATGTTACGGCTAGAGGTATTTTTGATATAATTTTTGTTATTTTAACAACTAACCAGCAAAATTTATAACACATTTTGTTACAATATTTTTCTGAAATAAATAACACCCGTTGTTATAATTTTGTTATGCATTCTTGATCGGGTAGATGAGTGACGTCATCCTCGTTAAAAGCTTAACCAGTGTATGTAGACCTAACTGAAAAATCAAATTCATATTATATATGGAATATTCGATGTCTTCGCTTTGTTTTATCCCATTGAACTCATACTATTTTGGTTTAATGGAATCGAAATCTCACTGGTTCAAATATGATCGTTTTCGGACCTCAAATAGTTTAGCTGTGCAAAATAAGTCAACTTTTCTCAAATTCAAACGAACTTTGTACCTTACTTAAAAATCACTCAAATAAAGAAATTAAAAAAAAAATATTCACTACTTCCGTGTATCCGTTTGTTACAATCTACTCTGTGTTTCGCCTTCAGCGTATTAAAGAGACATCTTCAGAAGCCTGCTCCATGCTCCTTACCATTTGCATTTCCTGTGAGGGCAATGGCACAAATCTCCTACATTGAGGAGAACGTTGCCCCTGAGCCGACATTCTGATACCCGTATCAGTTATTAACGGAAAAAGGCTCTCCGGTTATTAGTCAAACGGTTGATCGTCGATTACTGAGGAAATTGTCGGATCAAAACTTGAATCTGAATCATAAGTGAATTTGAAAATAAATTGTAATCATTTCCCATAGCGGAATTCTTGCTTTCGGAGCCCCTCTGAGGCCTGGCGCCCTTGGCGGGGGCCAACCCGGCCAACCACACGCTACAGGGCTGTCTCGATATCTCTCCATATTGTCGGTCCCTTCAATCTACATACATTTTTGCTTTCTACATCTCGATATCCTACCTATCTCGATATCTCTCTATCTCGATGTGTTCTGGTCATATTTTGTTCAGGATTCTCTCTCCCTATGTCGATATATTCAAATTTCAGGACTACTAGACCACCTTGGGACAATAACAAACTCATCAAAAGCAAGAAATGACATTTGTTTTGTTGTCGTTTTCGTAGCAAAGAGCTTTTTTCGATCAAGTACACATTTCAGTTTTCCTTCCATTCCTCGATTGTTCCTTATCTCGATGGTATCTTCAATATCGAGATATGGAGAGGCAACTGTATTTACGTATCATGTTGAATTCTGGAAAACAATATTACTTTTAAATTGCGAAAGTGACGTTTTGAATCGTTGTTTCAACTTGCCCCGCACCACGCATTTCTATTTGCCCCGATGGGATGGAAATGCGGAGCAATTTCAAACAACCAAAATACAAAAATTAAAACGGGTCTTTCATCGATTTTTCATAATCATTATGCTTATTCAACATTGAATAATTACCTACCGTGAAAATTTAATGAAAAAACTCTTCCAAATATCATTTTGAGACCTGTCTCATTGGCACGTCTAATAGTTGATTTGGATTTTGCAAAGGCCGAAAAATAAACAATGTTAGGGATTGCTCTTAAAATTGCAATTTTCCGGGAATGACAATAAGAAGGTGCGTGTGGGGAGTAGTTTGTTGCAAAAAAAAAATCAGGACATTTGGACCGTTTCAACTTACCCCGCATTTCAACTTGCCCCGGTGTACCTTATACTGATGTATATTTCAATAAAATAGACGAAAATATTTACACAGTAATTCCCTTGTGAAATTTTACAGAAACTTCCTAGGGATTTTTTTGAAGAATTTCGGGAGAGAAATTTCTGGAGAACTTTTCGGAAAAATTTTGAAAGGAATATTCGGTGGAATTTTTGGAGGAATTCTCGAGGAAATTCATTAAGTAACTTTTAGTGGAAATTCTGGAAGTTGCTGAACGAATTTCTGAAGATTTATTTTCCAAAGAAATTCTTGAAAGGACTTCCGAAAAAAATACTAAAGTAACTTACCCAGGACCTTCCGGAGGAATTCCTGGAGAAACTTCCGGAGGAATATCTGGAGGAACTTCCGGAGGAATTCCTGGAGGAACTTCCGAAGGAATTCCTGGAGGAACTTCCGAAGGAATTCCTGGAGGAACTTTCGAAGGAATTCTTGGAGAAGCTTCCGAAGGAATTCCTGGAGGAACTTCCGAAGGAATTCTTGGAGGAGCTTCCGAAGGAATTTCTGGAGGAACTTCCGAAGGAATTCTCGGAGGAGCTTCCGAAGGAATTCCTGGAGGAACTTCCGAAGAAATTCCTGGAGGAACTTCCGATGGAATTCCTGGAGGAACTTCCGAAGGAATTCCTGGAGGAACTTCCGAAGGAATTCTTGGAGAAGCTTCCGAAGGAATTCCTGAAGGAACTTCCGAAGGAATTCTTGGAGGAGCTTCGAAGGAATTCCTGGAGGAACTTCCGAAGGAATTCCTGGAGGAACTTCCGAAGGAATTCCTGGAGGAACTTCGAAGGAATTCCTGGAGGAACTTCCGAAGGAATTCCTGGAGGAACTTCCGAAGGAATTCCTGGAGGAACTTCCGAAGGAATTCCTGGAGGAACTTCGAAGGAATTCCTGGAGGAACTTCCGGAGGAATTCCTGGAGGAACTTCCAGAGGTATTCCTGGAGGAACTTCCGGAGGAAATCCTGGAGGAACTGTGAGACTCAAGAACAAGGGTATCACACTCGCCATCAACGAAGTAGTACGGTGCGAACCAACACTTGTGGCAGACGTCCTAGGTGACCATTTCGGACTATAATCATCTTACGGTAAATACACCGAACCTGAAGACCGAGATGGTTATACGATCGACTGGAACGTCTACCAATGCGTAGTAGAGGCAGAGCTGAACGCAAACCCACCAACATCAGCAACAGAACTAATCGATATCATCCTTCGTGCGGCCGACGAAACTGGAAAACCACCCCTAAAGTAGACCTCAAGCTGAAAGGACACTTGAAAAAAATACCCGAGCCCAACCGAAGCCCAGTAAAGCTTCAAGAGCCTTCAAGAGTACCTGAATCATTGCATCCGTTTCACGGATGGCTCCAAGGCCCCCGGCAAAGTCGGCATCGGAATCTATTCCTCTACCATCGACGGATCCCATCGACTGTCGAACCGTTGCACTTTTTTTTTCAGCCAAGGCAGCCGCCATCTTCGAGCCCATGGCCATACCCAGCACCCGGCCAATCCTCATCGTATCGGACTCTGCTAGTGTCTTAACGGCCCTGGCGTCGCCAGCTAGTAGGCACCCATGGATTCAAGCGATCGAGTCCGTATCCAACAGCAACATCACGCTTCTCTGCATGGCCATGCAGGTATACCAGGCAACGAATACATAGACGCACTAGCTAATCTCGGAAGGAACGACGGTTTTCTGAGCAGAGAAGTCCCGGCAGCGGACGCCAAACTATGGATAAAGGCAGAGATCGCAAACGAATGGCGAAGGCAGAGACATTTCTGTCGAATGATGAAGAACTCTACCCTACCTGGCAGTGAAAGCGACAACCTTCGCAAGCAAGTCGTACTCTCCAGGTTGAGAACGGGCCACACCAACATCACCCATAACCAACACGCTTCCATAACAAGTGTGAGGAATGCGATTGCAGCCGTTGGAGTTCCTCTCGTCCTTCTTATAACTTCTTAAAAGTATAAAGAAAACTTGGTGTCACCCCACGACAATCCAACGAATGATGACCCCCGCAATGAAACTGGACAACTCCCAAGAAATTACGGAACACAACCTGAACCCCCTTGAAATCAAACCGACCCGGCTATGAACTAGGACCCCCTTTGCAAAATGGAACACAAACTAAACAGCCACTGGGACCCCATCAGATCCTGCAACGAAAATAACTAGAATAACAATGACATGTTATGCGACTACCTTTTGCTACCAGAGGTGAGCCAGCCAAGGGTTGAAAGCCTCTTAAATAAAGACAATAATAATAATAAATCTCCGCAAACATCGCATCGACAGAAATTAGCCATTCATCAACCAGGACGTTCCAGCGGCCGACGCCAATCTTTGGCTGAAAAACTGAGTGGTTAAAAAATAACTTTCTTTCGGATGATCGCAAGAGACTGAACCAGCTACTATAGACTAATCTACGCAACACGAGTCATCCCTGGCAGAACATTATATTGTAAATCTTTCGATATTCCTAATTGGAACCTTTCTGGTCTCCATCCAATCTCAAATTAAACCAATATTGTTTTTCTATATTTTAAAGCATTGTTGTTCCATGATTTTAACAAGAGACGGTCAGCCATGGGCTGAAAATCTCTTTAATAAGAACAAACAGAGCATACCTTGGAGTACGTGAACGATACAAGGCATTGCAAATGTCAAGACAAGATAATGATATGATGGAGCCAATGTCGCATGGCTTGGCAGAGAAAACGTTTGATTTCCAAAAACTTTCGTCTGTCATTTAGATAAATCGAAAGTTTGTCATCAAAAACAGTTTAGAGGATGGTCATTCGAAGATTACAAACGACTGGCCGAATCGCCTACGGCGCTGCCAGATCACGCAAACGTCGAACACCTGACCAACCGAAGGCCAAGTTCCTAATGCAATCTGTGAATGAACGACGAGCAGAAACTAAATTGAGGAGAAACAAAACAGAAACATTCACCGGCTGCCATCGGGTTATGATTTGCCTAATTATTTCCCTCTAATTTAGCCATCCATCCTGCTGCAGCTCGAGCGAAAAGCTCCAACATGCCAACACTTTTATAGGGGGCCATCAACAAGAAAATCTCGCAACCAACATAAAACCGCAGTCTCTTAGTAGCCGCGTGCGTGCCATGACCAGTTGTAAATGTGTAAATCCGCCTGTTTTTCCTCCTGAATGCGGTAACAAAAAGCCATCTTTCCAAATGTGACCAATTTCGTCTCTTCCGAAAATAGCAACCAGTCGGTAACAGTTTTACGACGCCAGTTGTTATAATTATTGCCTCCAGGCTGTCGCAATCGCCGCTGAAGACGCATCGGCTCACTTATGGAGCTTGCTTGTTTATTATTCTGATTTCTCGAGATCAGGATTTTTCTTATTTATTTCTGCAGAAATTAAGCCGAAAAGGCTTGGATCGCTATCTGTGCTTCCACCGCATCGAACACCCTTAGCATATATTTTCTCATAACGTTTTTTTTTTATTTCAACACCATTGGGGATGGCAAATCCCCTCTAATTATATTAGGTGCAAAATTTTTACGATCCAATTAAAAATAATAAATTCTGGATTCCCGAAAACGTGAAATGAAATGTGGGATGATCCAGCCCGGTAATAATGCGGCTTTGGGGTACCAGAAGTGCTCTCAGCTCCGAGAACGAATATAAAGTCATCAAACAAATGATGCAAAATAAAAAGGCGCGCAGAAGATATAATTTGTTTGGTGTTTTATGACGGTAGCTTCAGGGTTTTATACGTCGAGTTTTGGTAAAATAATGACGTTCAAGAATGAACTGTATGCATGTTATTAAAACGTGGCGAGTATTTTATGAATTGCATACTTTCGTATGAAAATATATGAATTGTTAGGGAAATGTTTCCGCGATAGTTCAAAAGCTCTAGCAGATTTTCGCATAACTCATTACACGACTAAGAACTTTTTAAACCCTAAAAACATTCTTTTGTTTGCATTGCTTTGTTGCCGCACTAAGCCCATTACATATAAAATGTGGCTTAAATTTACTCCATAATGCAGTCTATGCGAAGCCCTTTGAACGTGCGACTTTTGTAAGCTTTCGATGGCATTGCATCTTTACTACGGGCTCTTACTCGACTGTGTCGTTTCGCAGCTCCGCAGAACTGGTGGGTGTGTATCGACGACGGCCGCCTAGAGTCACTACCGAAAACAGCATTCATCCGCCACCGCTGTGTCGTCTTTCGGATAAGGGGAGAGCAACCGAAGAAGCGTTCTCCGGGAGGCAAAACACCTTCTTGGTATTCCCATAGATTTATTATGCTTGAACAAACAAGATCACAAATATTGGAAATCTAATATTTATTTTCCAACATTTGTATGAAACATCCAACGTTAAAACGCCTTCGTCCCACGAAGTACCTACTAGGCGCCTCCACGTTTCTTTTTTCAGCCAAAGAAGAGATGATAGCATTTTCTAAGCGAAGAGGCGTTTTACATCCCTCACCCCTAGATATTTGCTACCCACACTTGCGGTGTAACATATTTATGCTGAGGGGGTTGATTTCCATCGCACAGCCAACCATTTCCATATGTACGAAGTGTATGATGTAGGTACCTACTGGAGAGCAATGTTTGTGGTAAACTCCTCGAGGAACAGCTCCACCATAAAAGGACGCAGATGATGGGAAAAAGGTGAAATGTTAAAAGTGGGTTAGAGATGCTGTTCGAGGTGAAACAAGTAAATACCTTCGGGGATACCAGTATGTGTAGATCCGTACTATTCGTTCTGTGACAGATTGATGCTGGTGGAGGCTTTCGTGGGTTGCTGAAGATAGAAACGTTTTACCGAAATTAGTGATGTGCAGCGTCATAAACGGAAAAGTTGGACCTTGAATATTTTTAATTAACCAAAGTACTGGGAACGGTGTCAAATTGCTATTCTCTTTTGTTGCTTTGTCTTTTTTTAATTTTTCAGCGACACTTACAGGCCGTTACAAATATTTAATTAAAATAATGTCCTACTGGTCTCCGGAAGGGCAAGGGGAGGGGATGATGAAAAATAAATATTAAAATGTAAAAAAACTCCTCGGATTTGTTAAATAATGTTTTGAAAATCCTTAAAATTATCCGAATTTTACTTGGTTTGGTAAAAAATCCTAGGGGGGGCATGAACATATTTTTTTTTAAATATTTGAATCGGCCACACTCCTTGAATAGTACTAATAAAAAGTTTGATTGTTCTTGAACTTGGGTAGTATTCTATGAAACGAACGTGTTAATTTAGTTTAAATGCAAAGTTGCCGACGCTCTTCTGCAAAAGCGACTATTTTCATATTAGTTATAGAAAAATCTGTGCACAGTCAAATCACAACAAAAATAGTTCAACAGTCGGGAAGGCATCTCAATTGAAAAATGTAACTGTTTGAGGTTTGAGCATAAGAGAGCGAAGAAGTCAAAAATCAACTCTATGAATACCTTCTGAAACGAAGAGTTAGATAAGGAGAACACAAACATGAAGATTTCAAATTCCCATTTTACGTTGGACTGATTCATTCTTATTCCTTTCCTTACATTTATTACATATCATATCCTTTACCTCAATCCTCACATTCCATTCATTACTTTCCTTTTCTCGCTTCTCATTTCTCACACTTCACGCTTTGCTTCTCGCTTTTTCGTTATCATAACAATGGACCTGGGAGAACGCGTGCAGGACATAATTCTACCAGCTCCGGATCTCCAGGAAATCCAGAAGGAGATATGCCGGCTGAAAAACAACAAAGCTCCTGGGGTTGACCAACTACCAGGAGAGCTATTTAAACACGGTGGTGAGGCACTGGCTAGAGCGCTGCACTGGGTCATTACCAAGATTTGGGAGGAGGAAGTTTTGCCGCAGGAGTGGATGGAAAGTGTCGTGTGTCCCATCTACAAAAGGGCGATAAGCTGGATTGTCGCGCAATCACATTGCTGAATGCCGCCTACAAGGTGCTCTCCCAAATTTTTACCGTCGACTAGCACCAACTGCAAGGGGCAGTACCAGGCGGGTTTCATGGGCGAACGCTCCACCACGGACCAGGTGTTCGCCATTCACCAAGTACAGCAGAAATGTAGCGAATACAACGTGCCAACACATCATCTATTCATCAACTTCAAAGACGCATATGATACAATCGATCGAGACCAGCTATGGCAGCTAATGCACGAACACGAATTTCCGGATAAACTGACACGGTTGATCAAAGCGACGATGGATCGGGTGATGTGCGTAGTTCGAGTTTCAGGGGCATTCTCGATTCCCTTCGAAACGCGCAGAGGGTTACGGCAAGGTGATGGTCTTTCGTGCCTGCTATTCAAAATCGCTTTGGAAGGTAATACGAAGAGCCGGGATTAACACGAGTGGTACAATTTTCAATAAGTCCGTCCAGCTATTTGGCTTCGCCGACGACATAGATATTATGGCACGTAACTTTGAGAAGATGGAGGAAGCCTACATCAGACTGAAGATGGAAGCCAAGCGGATCGGACTAGTCATCAACACGTCGAAGACGAAGTACATGATAGGAAGAGGTTCAAGAGAAGACAATGTGAGCCACCCACCGCGAGTTGGCATCGGTGGTGACGAAATCGAGGTGGTAGAAGAATTTGTGTACTTGGGCTCACTGGTGACTGCCGAAAATGATACCAGCAGAGAAATTCGGAGACGCATAGTGGCTGGAAATCGTACGTACTTTGGACTCCGCAAGACGCTCCGATCGTATAGAGTTCGCCGCCGTACCAAACTGACAATCTACAAAACGCTCATTAGACCGGTAATTCTCTACGGACGCTGCTCGTGGAGGACCAACGTGCACTGGGAGTTTTCGAAAGGAAAATGCAGCGTACCATCTATGGTGGGGTTCAGATGGCGGACGGTACGTGGAGGAGGCGAATGAACCACGAGTTGCATCAGCTGTTTGAAGAACCATCCATCGTTCACACCGTGAAAATCAGAAGACTATGGTGAGCCGGGCACGTAGCCAGAATGTCGGACAGTAACCCGGTGAAAATGGTTCTCGATAACGATCCGACGGGCACAAGAAGGCAAGGTGCGCAGCGGGCAAGGTGGATCGATCAGGTGAAAGATGACTTGCGGACCCTCCGTAGACTGCGTGGCTAGCGACGTGTAGCCATGGACCGAGCCGAATGGAAAAGACTCTTATATACCGCACAGGCCACTTCGGCCTTAGTCTGAATAAATAATTATTCGTTATCATTTCTCGTGTGTCGCGTCTCAGTCTGTCAGCTGTGAAATCAGTAAGCGAACTAATTGGTGCGAGATCGGACGTGTTTCAGCTAGAACGCAGAGTATTCGCGAAATCCGAGTTTGAGGTTTTGCTTTTGCGACCAATAAGTAAACGCCTCACATTGGAACAACTCAGAAAAAAGACGGCCAAAACCTCATTGTGGCGTTTAATACAGATTTAGATCCATGATTTGTTCATAGAATGTGTTCAAAAAGCTGCTCGACAAAATCTAGACCGTGAAATCCACTATTATGGTTCAATGCGACACCCGAGCAAAAAAAAACTTTTTTACCACAATTTTTTTTTGTTCGGGTTTTTGACAATGTTTTAGTATATTGTGTTTTAAGAAATTTTTCTGACAATACTTTATGTTTTTCTCCTAATTTAAAGTGTTGAATCGTTGTTTTTCGATATTGCAGTCTTAAATTAATATAAAATCGATTTTCAATATTTCGAAACTAAATATACAACGTTTTGACCTGTTTTGTATCGCAAAACAATGATTAGCACTGACATACGCTAATCTGAAGATAATATGGCGTTTTTTATTGACATTTCTATCAAATGGAACACATTTATCGGAAAAATAGGTCAATTTCATGAAAAAATGTCACACTTATTGGCACATTTTGGCAGCTAGATTTACGTTATTCAGAAAGCTAATTTTATACAGAAGAAGCCAGTGGCTAAAGCTCAGTTGGGTCTGATGAGGCTCATTGATTTTTGTTCCAATTCTTAAAGTGCTATCTAAGAAAAAAAAGGTTTTGTTTCACCTGTATCCAGTTTGTACTAAAAATAGTACTAAAAAAATGATATAGCTCCCGCTCGCAAAGAGCATTCTTCTTCCCTGAAGATATGGAAGATAGAGACTGAATTATAAGCAAAGGGTACGCTCACCCTACTTATAGAAATAATAAATAGATCCACAATAAGGCCGATGAAATGAGTATATGATGAGAAAGAGAAATATTTATCGAAAACTACACTATAAAAATTGGAACAAAAATCAGTGAGCCTCATCAGACCCAACTGAGCTTAAGCCATTGGCTTCTTTTATACAAAATCAGCTTTTAGAATAACGATATTTAATCAATAAAATGATATAAAACGATATTTTTATTAAACGATTATATTTTCACAAAATGATATTTTGTGATATAAAACGTGTTGATATGTTGTATATTTATTTTAAAAATACTGAAAATCGATTTTTATATGAGTTTGGGACTGCAGTATCGAAAAACAACGATTCAACATTTAAAATTAGGAAGAAAACATACAGTATCTTTAGCAAAATTTCTCAAAACACAATATTCTAAAACATTGTCAAAACCCGAACAAAAAAAGAAATTTTTTTGATCGGGTATCGCATTAAAACATAATAGTGGATTTCACGCTCTAGATTTTGTCGGGCAGCTTTTTGAACACATTCTATGAAAAAGTCATGGATCTTAATCTGTATTAAACGCCACAATGAGGTTTTGACCGTCTCTTTTCTGAGTTGTTCCAATGTGCGCCTGTTTGTGCGTGTTTTCGAGGAGTATGCAGAACGATCGCGCGATCATTATAAATTTATAGGGGAGACTGGGTAGACTTGATCCCTTTTCTGATTTCCGATGTATCACAGCCAAAATAAATAAACATACGCGATTTCCACACAGACTCTCTAGGAAATATAACATTTCACTTTACTGATATATGACAGTCCTTGAATTATTGTTGTTATTGATACACAATCGATTTTTGGAGTGCTGTCAAAATCGACTTTTAAAAATATTTGGGGGAAATTGATCCCAAGAATTTCTTTTGATAAAATTAGAAAGGTGTCCTCAGATTTTTTCAATATTTTCCTTCAAAATACGCGGAATTTTGGAATTGCTGTGCGTATACGATTTTTAACGATTTTTTTTATTGAATTCGACAGCACATGCATTTTTAAAATTTGGGGTGACTTGATCCCCTTTCTATGATATCTACGCAATAAATAATTTTTCCTGTCACCCCTTCATCAAATCTATCAAAAATTAGAAGCCTGAGAATGTATTTATATTTTTTGAATTTTTTCGCCAAATTTGTGTATGGGTGACTATTAAGGGATCATGTGTCCCCATATTGAGGCAATAACCTCAAATCCAAATATCCTAGAACTTTGATGGAATGTTGATATTTACATCAGTACAGATCATTAAGGATATTTATGGCTTTGTGCTGTGAAAACGAAAGCATTTGGTCATTGTTATGAAAAGTTGTTCAAATTTTGCTTGACTGATAAAAAATTTTTGGGAAGGTCAAAACACAAAAACCGCCCTGCTGAATAAATAAGGTTGTAAATCCAAAAAATAACTCAACACATAAAGGTCATTTGCCTAGAGGATACGCTAGATATGAAAGGATATAAGATATAAAAAATACGCTAGAACAAAACTACTTTAGTTCTCGATAAAACAGTGGGTGATCAAGTCTCCGGGGGATCAAGTCTACCCATCTTCCCCTACTGAATGGTGCAGATGGTAAGTAAATTAATCAGTGCTTGCTTGTGCGGGTTTTCTAGAAGTACGCAAAACGATCACACGATCATCCGAAGTAATCTGCTTTGTACGCCCGGTAAATAAATTAAGTTGTGAGCGTTTGGTCTTATTTTGAGCTAGCCCGCCTGTTCGATAGAAAGGAACGTGAGAAGAATATTTCAAACGCGCATCATTATATCCCATCCCACAGATAGCATCGCTTAACGAAGTGAATACAGATAAATTTTTCCTTGTAACTAACACAATGTCCTATCCCAAGACAATCGTAGAAGTGCAGAGGTATACTCGGTTTCTAACAGCAAAGAGAGTCGGACTAACAATCCTCCCTTTCAAATATGACCGTAAGGACGTAGCTTATTCTAAGCCCCATTCATTTGGTTCTCTGTACAATTTGACCCAAGTTGTAGTCAATCACGGAATAAAAACTACGAATTGTACGATTATAACGCTCTGCTTATGCTCATGCTCACCACTTCTCGCTTGTCACGTTTCACTTTTCACATTTCAATTCACTTCACACTTTTCCTATTAATTACTCATTTCTCCTCTCTAAATTCTCACACTTCTTGCCACTCACTTCTCAAATCTCATTTCTCAATTCTCGCATGTCTATTTTCACCTCACACTTTTCACTTAAAAAAAATGCATCATGAGCGATTCTCTGGGCCATGAGTCTGATGGGATTTGATTCGCTCTTGATTTGAATCACCCATGAGATTAAAGAGTTTGAGATTTTACCAACTCGCGTATAAAACTGATTTGGTATACTTGTTGAAATCGCACACCAATACTAACACAATTATTTCACAACAAACAATCGAATATTGGAATGGACGAATGAAAATTTCCAAGGATGTAACAGATTTTCGTAAGACGAATTTGAGAAAGTGAAAGGGTATTTTAATTTATCGATAATTTCGTGAACCCTATCATGAAAAGGAAAACTAGAGACATTTTTGTGTCAGGTATCACTTAGTTATATGCAGTTAGCCTTGTTCGTCGATTATGCATTTATGCTCGAACGCAATCTTGTGGAACTATTGTAGCAAATGTTCTTCCGCCGTACCTTGAATATAAAAAGGTGAAACCACGACATAAAGAAATTTAAATGATAAATAATCATAATAAATAAAGAGGTTTACATGAACTTATAAAAAAATTCTGGGGTTTGCGAATGGGTATTGAGACCCGAAAGAAACTTCAAGGATACTTACCGTCACCATCTGGAGACACTACTAGCTACTGCTCCTTCGCTGCTCGCTGGTGTTACCAGTGGTGCTTCGAACCGAATAGCTTTGATCCCCGCTTTCCGGAAACCTCACGTTTGGTGAACCACCATTGTGGTGCTAGAAAGCTCGAGAAAGTACGACCATGGATTAGTCAACTTCGTTCATAACGGTCGCAAATGAATTGCTCCTAACAGGTGATTATATTTTCAGCACTTAACACTCTCGTTGTACGTTCTACGCTAGTCAATCATCCCCAGATCCCAAGCCCGATCACGGATTTGAAATTTCCGTTCATCACAGCCGTGTCGCATTACAATCGCTTAAATCTCATCTAATTATTCAAGGCATACGAATTGCATCTTGCAGGTGATTATATTTCCAACTACTTCACTCTCTCGCTTGTATGTCTACGCTAGTTATTCATCCTCAGATCCGACCGACCCGATCATGTCAAATGAACGTAGGATCAAGGCGCTGAAACTTCGGCTCAAAAGTTTGACAACATCGCTGAATTTAATCAAGGCCTTCGTCGACGACTTCGACGACGGCACACAATCGGATGAAGTCCCAGTCCGTTTGGAGAATGTGTCAAAGCTATGGTCGGATTATAGTACGGTTCAAACCGAACTGGAGTCGCTTGATGAAGCTGCAATCGAAACACATTTGAAGGAGCGATCAGCACTTGAGTCAACGTATTATCGCGTGAAGGGTTTCCTGCTAGCCCATAATAAAGCAGCATTGCAACAGCAGTTATTGTCGCCCCCTTCAAGCAGATCCGCATCCCTTATCGCTGGCATCACAGGTACGATTGCCAGATGTCAAACTACCGGTTTTCGATGGAAAAATAGAGAACTGGTTAAATTTCCATGACCTGTACACGACGTTGGTTCACTCTTCTGTTGGTCTCTCGAATATACAAAAATTGTATGATCTGCGGTCCTCTTTGTCGAATGCTGCTCTACAACTGATCCAGACGATTCCAATCAGCGCTAATAATTACCCGGTGGCATGGAAGCTACTAGTGGACCACTTCCAGAACCCAACGCGACTAAAGCAGACGTATGTAGATTCGCTTTTTGAATTCTTCATGGTTTGGCAGAAAAGTTTGAAGCTTCTTCAACAACTCGGCGAGTGAACAGAATTTTGGGACGTTCTTCTAATTCGTATGCTAAGCATTCGTCTGGACTTCACTACTAGAAGAGAATGCGAGGAATACGCTTCATCGAAAGGGGCTGTCATCTTCAAAGATCTACTAGCATTTATCCAACGACGCGTTACTGTTTTGCATTCTCTCCAAGGAAAGTTTATCGAAATTAAGCTGTTTAACAGCAAAAAAAACGTTTCACCGAACCATCTCGAGTCATGGGGCAAGTCAAGTCAGCGTTCGAAAGTGCTTAGTTTGTTCTGAGCACCATCCGTTGTACATGCGTGCAAGCTTTTCCTAATTCCTAATCACTGAATGAAAAGAAAGGGAAGTTCGCCGGCATCAGCTGTGTCGTCCACCAGTTGCCGCAAGTGTCGTGGTCGTCACCAAACCCAGCTTTCCTCAAGTGACACATCTTCCACCTCGACTTCGAAGCTTTCCAACTATCAGTAATCGAAACCCATTTCCGCTAATCCAAAGCACGATTCATCGAATACCTCTACCTCAGCCTCCATCTCAGAATCCATCAGCTAGGGCATGAGAAGAAAACGGCTATACTCGCCACCGCAATTACCATCTTCGTCGACGACAGTGGAGTGCACACCATGGGCGTGCCCTTCTTGCTTCAGAAAGCGAATGTTGCTTTATAGCAGAAACATTCACGCAGCGACTCAAAGTAAATCGAAAAAGAATTTGTCTGCCAATTAGGGGAATTGGTCAATCGTCTACTAAAGCTAAGCAAAAGTTTACATCCACCATTCACTCACGAGTTGGCGAGTTCTTCATTCTCCAGAGAGCTACCAGCGATCTACCGGCAACCTTATTCGACACATCGACATAGGAAGTGCCACCTGATATACAGCTCGCAGATCCATCGTTCGATAGTTCCAGCCTTGTTGATGTCATCATTGGTGCCGAAATATTTTTTGAGTTGCTCCGCGTTCCTGGTCGAATATCTCGGGGATAATCTCCCCATATTAATCAACTCCGTCTTTGGCTGGGTAGTATAAAGGAAGACTTCCGCCGGCACTTCAACTACTCCTCTAGTTGCCAATCTTGCAACCGTCACAGATGTTCACCAGTTATTGGAAAAATTTTGGAAATTCATCTGCCTCATCATGCCGTGATACGTGAAGAAAGAAAAGGTGCCCTCAGACGTTGCAAGAAAACTGTCAAAAACTTGCCTGTCTGACTACACTGAAAGTGATTGCATGCAAACAAATAATAACTCGTAAGCAAACGCTCGCTTGCAATGTGTGACTGCTAAGCGTTAAAATTTTTGAACTCGCAGAAATGAAATTGCGCTTGCAAATTTTTCGCTCACAAAAGTGAAAACGTTTTCAGGTGGCAGTGTTGCACTGCAAAAATAGGAATGAAATTAAATTTTGTGGCCGAAACACAAGTTTTTCATTTTTGTTTATATTTGCATGAGAGTAAATCTGTCATTTGCTTAAAGTAAAAAACTGCTACGTGTGACTGCAATTGCGAGTGCTCTCAGAAATCATTCGCTCGCACGAGTAATTTGCTTGCAACGTCTGACGGAGCCTTAACACTACAAAATTACGTGTTGTTTTTGACGCGTCTTGTAAAACGCCACCGGGATCATCATTGAATGACGTCCTAATGGTTGGCCTAACTGTCCTAACTGCTGTTTGGAAGTCGAGTCAGAATCAACCACTGGAAACATACAAATTGAAAACCTTTACATATGGTACTGCATCCGCACCCATCCTCGTCATCCGAGTTCTAGTACAACTCACCGATGACGTTGGCTGCAACCGCCTTGAAAACGGATTTCTATGTTGATGACATCTTTTCTAGTGGACGAAATGCAGAAGTTTTACAACTCCGCAATCAACTAGAAACACTGTTGAAAAAGGGTGGGTTTGAATTGAGAAAGTGGGCATCGAATGATAAATCAGTTCTTCAGGGAATCGAACCTGAGAATCTAGCGTTGAAATCCTCCTTCGAATTTGATCGCAACCAGGTCATAAAAACTCTTGGAGTCCAATGAAAGCCATCCACGAATGTTTTACGTTATCAATTTTTATTGCTCACTGAATCTGCGACACAACCTCTGACAAAACGAATCTCGCTCTCTCTCTCTCTTATTACCCGGATATACGACCCACTCGGCTTAGTGTGACCTGTAGTAACGCTAGCTAAGTTTTTTATGCAGAGCTTGTGGACCTTGAAGGACGCCAGTTGTACACAATGGGGATGGGATCAAGACCTCTCAAATATCGTAAGTAAGTCATCAAATATCAATGATGAACTCATGGTAGCTCTTCTTTGTTCGAAATCTTGAGTATCACCGCTTAAACAATTGAGCATTCCACGCTTGGAACTTAGCGGCAGAACTCTACGAGAAAGTGGATTCATCCCTAAAGCTAAGCGCAGAATGTTACATCTGGGTGGATAGCACAGTAGTTCTATCTTGGATCAATGCAACACCATCTACATGGTCAACGTTTGTCGCCAATAGAACATCGAAAATCCAACAAGCCACTAACAACTGCCACTGGAATCATGTACTCATACTCATCATGTAGATGAAAATCCAGCCGACTGTATTTCACGGGGAATGACGTCTGAAGCAGTTTTGTAGTCTCTAGTCTCTGGTGGCAAGGTCAAGCATGGTTAAAACACCAACAAATCCTTAAGTGATAAACTTTGTTAATCTTAAAAATCACTCTAATAAAGAATTAAAAAAAAACCAACAAATCCGTTGGCCAAAATCTAAATTCTCAACCGACAACCAGAAACCATTCATCCTTTCCAACAGATCTCACCTTCATCGACTGTTTTGTTGAAAGATTTTCGAATTATCAAAGTTTGGTTCGTGTTTTAGCCTACTGTCAGCGCTTTACTGAAAACTGTTGTAAATTTCCCTGTGAAATACCAAACACAAACCAAACGAAGTTGTCACGCCCAGCGAATTGACGGGTTGAAGCACGTAGTAAAAATTTTATTACTCACAACTTGGTTAGAATCAGTATACCGCCGGAAATGAGTATAAAGACAAGCGTGATTTTCATACATTTTCATCATGATTGAGGATCGATATCTCGATTCGTAGCGATTCGATTTGGCTGAATTTTTACTAGGCACCTGTTTTTAACTCGAACTTTCGATCTTTGAGTAAATTGTATACATCTCTGTTGATTTTGACCTCCAAATCTGGAAATAATTATAAAGACACCACTTTTTTATATGGAGCTCCATACAACGGAACTGTCTTTATAATTATTTCCAACAGAAACGCGTATAACCAGAATATATGCATAAATGTAACTATCATTAAATAAAAATTCAAGTCATTTTATGCTTGTTGGCAAAAAATCAGCCCAATCGAATCGCTAAGAATCGAAATATTGACTTCCCAATATGGCCATTTTGTATGGAAACCGAGCTTGTCTTTATACTTATTTCCACCAGTATAGTTGTAGTAGTTGTTAAAATAGTCCATTCTGGATATAATAGTCTTCTTCTTCTTCTTATTGGCATTACATCCCCACACTGGGACAGAGCCGCCTCGCAGCTTAGTGTTCATTAAGCACTTCCACAGTTATTAACTGCGAGATTTCTAAGCCAAGTTACCATTTTTGCATTCGTATATCATGAGGCTAACACGATGATACTTTTATGCCCAGGAAAGTCGAGACAATTTCCAATCCGAAAATTGTCTAGACCGGCACCGGGAATCGAACCCAGCCACCCTCAGCATGGTCTTGCTTTGTAGCCGCGCGTCTTACCGCACGGCTAAGGAGGGATATAATAGTACCAAAAACAATTATGGATCCGCTAAAACTTCTCGAATCAACCACCAGAACACTTCTTGTTTGACAAAATTCTACATTTTTCCTTAAAAAATTGCATTCTTTGAGCCTATTATAGCGGTAGTGCCATTAGCGTAAATAATTGGGGCTAGAGAGAACTTAGCCCTTTTTAGAAAAAATTAGCCCCCCCCTAAGATTTGAAAAGTTTGTTAGCAGTGATATTAATTTTCCGTATATAGCATAATGGATTAGACACATTCTTCGAACAGATCCACCAGAGCACCAACTTTTCAAACTCAATTTTGGACACTATTTATGTGTTTTCCAGATTTTCCAATACCTTAATCATCAAATAAAATATTTGGTATGTTATTAGTTTGACGAAAAATAAGTTTTTGACTAACAATTAGTTTAATAGATAATAATGAAGAGAGACGGCTGTTTAGACATATTAGCCCAAATTGACTGTAAATTGGGTTCTGATGCATCAATTTGCACTCTGTTTTCACCTATTGAAAGAAGAAAAGATATAGAATCTGTGCCCTATGTGAAATTTGATTTGAAATTGAAGAAAAACGGATTTTCGGCAAGGTAAAATCAGTCACTAAAAAGCGTTGTAACGTCACGAAAAATTGACTGTTATGAAATTTCTGAGAAGTACATATAAGGCTTGAATTCAGAATTTCGTATGCTCTTTGTACTCAAACAAAAGCTTTGTTTTAGTTTTAATGGAAAGAAAATCGGTGGTAAATAGCCTGAGTTTCACCTAGGTGAAGTTTGCGTTGTAACGTCACGGAAAAACATTCTTCATAAAGCCTACGGAGCTTGTAACATGTCCGGACAGATTGACTTAATTTGTGTTCAGCTCTAGGTTGAACATATAAATATAAATATAGAAAGCGAGTTTTCAATTGATGTGATATAGGGTGAAGTAGTGCTTAGGCGATATCACCCATTTCCGTCGGAATATGCAGGACAAGTGAAAAATCTGTTGAATTATTCTCTGTAAAGTAAAATAAAGCGGGTACTAACAAAAATGCACAACATAGTGCTATTTTTTTCACATTGAATAAATACAACAGTGATGATATTAAGGAATTGATATTTGCCCACAGTACAACCAGCTATATTGACTTCTAATCTAGACTTCTAGACTTCAGGGAATAGTTTTAAAGCTCGATGAAATGCGTTTGCACCTCGCAGACTCCGATGGCATTGAAATTTGTTCTCGAATGCCTTTGCATTACAAGCAGAAGCAATGAAAGCGTAAACGGCTACTTCGATTTATATTTTAAAAACACTAATTAATCCACCTAGTGGTGATGATGCTTTTCTCGTTCGTTCAAAAGGGTTGAGAAACATATAACACTGATTGGTGGAAAGGTCTTATTTTTAAGATTTGCTTATACGCAATGTGAATTGTCCTGCCAAACGCAACTTGTTGCAACCAAACCGGACAAGCATAAATGCCGAAAAAGTGATTTTTTAATACAGGTTTTGTATTTTAGTATTTTGTCCATAACTTTTGATCACATAGTTCGATTTTGTCAATTTTCAATAGGAAACAATGAGACAGGATTCCCCGTCGAATGCAACTTAACATGAGCAAATTGGATAAGGTTATGATGAGTGATATAGTGATATAGTGTATAGTTTTTTTTAATTTTGGCCAAAACATTTAATCCCATAGTGCGATCGGGCCAATAAGATATAATGGGACAGGATTCTCCGTCGATTGCAATTTGTCACGAAACAAATTGGTTGAAGTTAAGTGCCCGAAAAATGAGTGATATTTTTCTTGCGCACAGACATACACACACATACATACACACACGCAGACATCACCTCAATTCGTCGAACTGAGTCGATTGGTATGTAACACTATGGGTCTCCGAGGCTTCTATAAAAAGCTTATTTTTGGAGCGAACATATATCCTTCACGTTTACTTAGTATACGAGAAAGGCAAAAAGGGGCACATCAATGAATAGACTATCGTAGAATCTGATTTAGGTCTTTTCAATGATGAACTTATATTTATAAAAAAAACAGTTAAAAAGGTCTATTCTAAAATCTCATTGTGCTCATTCAGTTTCCCCTTATCGAATTATTTATACTAAAATATCGCGTACACGCACATACATGATCAACTAGACCTCGGCCAGGTTACTGAATTTATTTTGCCGAAAGAAATACTGCTTCCAAAGGTGCCAGTTTAGTTAGGAACAGGAATAGTACTATGCAACCATCGATATGAGATGTCGCGGTGTAGAAGTCTGGGCGTCAGTAAGTCAATGCGGCTGCATCTACATGCGTCTGATACCAAATGAAATGTGACACCATCAACGATGGTGTTGATAAACAATATACTTATCAGATAACTAATGTTAGATTTCTTGAAGTATCTTGTATTTTGCGTGGAATAAACAATCTGTCAATACAATTTTTCAGATCTTGTCTTGCTATTGCAGTTATCTTCAGTTTGGCGTTTGAAAACCCAAGCATCAAAGCATGCGTTTAGAATATGATGTCTAATGGCACACACTTCCTTCTACTATTACGATATAATTTATCATTTGATTTCAAATGTATTTCTTCATAAAATATTCAATTTCAGTTATGCCGCAATGTTTACATAAGACCTCGAACGATCAGGTTTTTGTTTCTACTTGGTAGGATCTTGCGAAGAAACCAAAATATGTGTTCCAGATTGCATATTTGGGCATTGGATTGACGCTCCGTGCCATTGATTAAAAACCAGGATTTCGTCTAATAAATTATTGAATATTATATCTTCCTATTTTGGTGCAATAACAAATTATACGGATCAAAAACTTATGTTAAAATTGATTTTATAGTGGAATACTTTTTTCGTGACGTTACAACGCATTGAAAACCTGTTTTAGAGTTGCTCGCGTAGTAACGTCACGAAATGTTGATGTCGAATAAAACGAACTTATTGGTCCGTATTTTAGGCATATTACCACGTAGGGTTATACATTATCCTCATATATTTGAAGGGTGTTCATTATTTTTGGAGTAAAATAACGATCAGAGCAGATAATTAACCATGTTTAAGTCGAGGTACAAAGTCACGAATTCACGCGCGTTGTAACGTCACGCAGCAAATTTCATCCCAGAAAGCCATTTTTCTACACAAATTCGAAGTTGATATATCTGTTCGATCAGAAATTTTATAAGGATTCTGAATATGTAATAATATGCATATGTTTACTGATGTTTTATGCAAGTTTTCTTCAAAAAAACATTTAAAAGTACGTCAAAACGTTGTAACGTCACGCCGGAATGTGTCATTACTGAAAATGTCTGAAGACAAGAGATTTATCCCGCATATTAACCCTATCATAATGAAATTAGTAGAAGAAAAATGAGCTTGTCTCTCATTTTTGAGAAAGATTACTGTGTTAATTATAAAATGGGAATGGGAATGATTTGACAGCATCAAAGTAAGCTTGATATGAACAACAACAGAGAGTTACCAAAATATCAATCAAAGTAATCGTGGTACTTCGTCAGTAGTCGACAGTAGTAGACATGTGATCAATCATCACGTATTGGAGTGATAGTTTTCAAGCAGACAATTCTGATCAGCATCCGAGAAAGTATTTCATTTAAATATCTAAAGTATTCCTTTCAGAACCATCAAAATATTCCAACCGGAATCTAGAAGAATTCACACTGGATTCCTTTCGGTATCATTGGTGGATACCCTTGGAAATCTGTGGGTGATACTTCTAATAATCCATGGAGGATTTGCTACAGAATCTCTCGTTGATTTGCTCCGGAATTCCTCCGAAGTCGTTCGAAGATTGGTTTCCTTCGGAGATTAAATTCGGAATTCCTTGAATATTTGTTTCAGAATACTTCGACGATTTGCTTCGGAATCCCTCGAATATTTGATTCGGAGTCTTTCCATGTTTTGCCTCGGATTCCTTCAATGGTTTGCTTCGGAATCCCTTGATGATTGGAATTCCTCTGATGAATAGCTTCGAAGGTGTCATCGAAGGTTTGCTTCGCACTCCCGCGGCGATTGACTTCGGAAACCTTCGACGAATTGCTTTGGAATCATTCGACTTGCTTCGAAGTCCCTCGAAGAGTTTTTCGGAATCCCTAAACGATTTGCTTCAACAGCGGGCTTGGTAGTCATATGGCTACTGCTTCTGCCTCATACGCAGGTGGTCGTGGGTTCAATCCCAGGTCCGTTCCATTTACCTACTTTGTATCTTTCTCTATATTTCTCATGTTCTAGCAATCGCTAGAACTGAAAATGGACTTCCATACCGTTTCCATTACTATTCCTATACCTTCAACTTGAGTATTCTAACAGTAATCTGCTAGAATTGGAAATGAACTATAGAGCTCGTTTCCTACATCCAATTAGAAAATCCATCAGTTGCTTTCTCCTATCTATCACATTGGCAGCTCGTTCACCAAGACGGACCTTTGCCTCTCCAACCTAACCCAAAAATTCCAACAAATTCCGCATGAACTCGTGGCAAGTGCAGAGGTATATTCGGCTTGCAGTGGGCGAGTGGTGGCATCATCATTTCCTCCCTCTTCCCTACATTGACTTGCATTCTAACGTGGCAGGCGCCAGTATGACCTAACAAATCAAATCACCAGTACTTGTACATTGAAGATGTGTGCTAGTCCCAAGCAAACATCTGTTGGTTCTCTGTGCAAGAACAGCTCAACTGGTCATAATGGAGTAGCAACTACGAGCTCAAGCTCAGCTCCCTAAGCGATTTGCTTCAACACTTCTGGAGGATTCCCTTAGGAGTCGCTGGAGGATTCTTTACCGAATTCTTGGAGGATTAATTTGGAGTCCCTCGACGATTTGCTTCGGGATCCCTCGACAAATTGCTTTGTAATTTTTCGACGATTTGCTTCTAGGGAACTGGGGTAGGACCCCCACGTTAAGGAAAATGCCACTTTTATCAATGAAAACCACCATGTCAGCCAGTCTTCATCAGCGCATACTGAAGAACAGCATATCTGCGACTGACTACCGATAACAGATATCTAATTGTCCATTTTATAGCACAGAAATTTGATTTTTAAAAAGCACCCAAAAAAATGATTTTGAAACCATGCGGGGTGAGATGCGCCAGTGGATGGGTTAAAACGCGCATGTGTTTATCGTACTGATTTTCATTTTAATTGCCTACATTAAGGCAATTAACCGAATGTTTCAGCTGTTTCGGTCATACGAAATGAGCATGGGCGTAATGCCCCACACCGACCTCAGAAGTTTGAAGGCCCATAAAATCGTTTTAAAACCATTTTTGACGACGATTTCGTGTGGAACATAAAGAACACGAGTAAGCAGCATGGCTCATGGCTCAATTATTAATTTATCAATGTATAACAGCGACAGAAAGACTGAATTCCACCGAGCTAGAATTGCATCAAAACACGCAAAAATCGTTTTTTCGAGTTTTTCATGTATAACTAGAGAAAAATCATGAAATATATGTATCCAATGGCAATATTTTTCATTGCTTTATCGTATAGACTATTGAAAATAATCAAAATGGGGATATTTAACCTTATTCAGGGGTGGCGCGTTTTAACCCCTATGGGCGTGCTACCCCACTTCCCCTACATCTTATCGAACGGTCCTTGTCGACCGTGAGATGCCAAACGACGTGGTAGCGCCGTGAATTAGGAACCGTTACATCCAAAGCTTCGATGAGTGAACCCAGTGTGACCGGGATTGGTGGCCGGCGTCGCCAGCATAGCGAAGCTACTTGGAAAATCATCGTCAGGACATGGCGGACAAGAAACCTGCCAACAGGCCTCTAGATCCCCACACGAAGCTTTCTTTAAATGAGATTGGAAGGCTATTGGTTCATGCAATTGAATTGATCCGTGACCAGGACGGACGTGACCGGGAGTTATATTAGAGAAAATAGATGAAGGGGCTATAGCCCTCCCCTTAGGCATCGCGGCTAGTTACGCCAATGGGCAGTGCTAAGGTCCTATTGTTGTGGTATCGCTCTCCATAAGAAATATCGCTACAATAGGTAATGTATAGCACCGATAGACAACCTGCGTCCAATTACTATGGTAGTTTGTTTTCAAGGTGATGAAAATAAAACAAAATTAGTTAAGCACAAGTGATGTAATATTTACGAAACTAGAGTTAAAGAGCAGCCAATTCGACTACTGCAATGTAAAAAGTATTAACAGTTAATTTCCAAACAATTTTTAAAATAAATTATGTTTTGATGCGATGCTTAACCCCACCATAATAGGTCGTTTTACCCTACCTACTACGACGGGAATAAGCCGTCTCTACCCTATCTCCGACAAAAACAAAGCTTTGTCGTTAGTTCTCTTTAGTCACTTATTTTACGCCACCAAAAAATTGATACCCTGCAAATAAATCAATAGTAAGCAAGCATATTCGGGCATCATATTCGATTTTATTACGTTATTGCCAATTAAATTGTGTTGGCTTGTTCCTTCTTCTTTTTTCTTCTTTGGCATTACATCTCGTTACTGAGACATTGCCGCCTCGCAGTGTTCGTTTCCAGAGTTATTAACTGCGAGGTTTCTACGCCAAGTTACCATTTTTGCATTTGTATCATGATCTTAACACGAAGATACTTTCTTGTCCTGAGAAGTCAAGACAATTTCCAAACCGAGGATAGACCGGCACCGGGAAACGAACCCAGCCACCCTAAGCATGGTCTTGCATCATACCGCACGGCCAAGGATGGCCCCTTGCTGGTTTGCTTATTGAGATGGATATATGGATAGATACCCTTACATTAATTACAAGCGATTTTTTAGCTCTCAAAAGTTGTTTTGCATTTTCAAGAAAAACATGTCCCAAACCTTTGCCCTAGAACGTATAAGTCTTTTGGATTTATAGAGATTCTTTTCCATAGATATTTTTACGCAAAACGAAGTCTATATAAATTAAACAACGAATACCCCTGGAAAAAAGGCTTAAAACGAAAACCAATGGGGCAGTTTTTGAGCGCACTACATTTCTGCTAAAAGTTTCTCAGGAAATCATTATGTAACCACAACTGGTAGAAACTGTGCTACCTCTGGTAAGTAGTACTATAGTAAGCATTTGATCACATGACAGCCCAAACCAAAGCTTGGTAGTATTTTCCACGTAGGTATTTGAATTAATATTAGGTCGTTCCACCTTCTTCAAATCAGGCAGGCTTCAAGCAAAGTAGCATAACTTTTGGTTTGAGTCTGACTCCTCGTAGAAGAGAATGTGCGCCGAGGAATCCGGAGTGACAGCGTACGCTGTTAGGAGATACACTGACTCGGATGGAATCCGTTGGGATAGGACCAAAGGCAGGAGGGATTCCGTTACAATCTAAGCATTGTGAAAATGAATGTCAATGACATACTGCTGTTCAGTCGATCATGGACGTGCGAAGGAACCGCTGTACATGGTTTGCCCAGTGCAAGCCTCCATCCAACGTACGCCACCGTTATCCATCACGCTAGACGTCTAGCATCCAATCGTGTGGGTTCCCCTGTCGGTATTTGAACTATTGCGATTACATTCTTCGGGGTCCGTTGATTTAGGACCGTTTGTATGCACAGACAGTGCGAAAGCGTGCCCCGTTCCCCCTAAAATAGGCGAGCACCAGTGAATTTAATCCATCTCAACCTTTCGTCAGGAACGGCTGTCAAGGTACCACCAGCAAGGTTATAGTGAATTCCTGGAATCCTTTCAAAGGTTGGCTCCTCTGTAAGCCTTGGCGCCTGGGCCGTAAAGGGAACATCAAAGCGAACGAAAATTGTCCTCTTTTCCGGCAAGCTGGCCATCGTAAGACGCTTAGAGAGGGTTACGCATTATTTCGCATTCAAATTCAATTTTCGGAAAAGCAATACCTCAATTGGACCACTCCACGACCAGTCAATGTAGCTAAATTGCCACACATATAGGGATACCAGGACGAAAATCGAATCCTAACCCTCCATATGGGAAAAGAGCAACATACGCTGTGCGATTCTCGGATCGCTCCCTTTGAAATGTGCACCGTTTGCTACCAGCCTCCGGCTGGAAACAAGTGAGAAATATTATCTTTCAGAACTTTATCAAAAAGCAATATTTTATTGCGCACAAAAACAGAAAGCGCGAAATTGCACGTTTCTGGTGCTGCGGTTTCCTGCCTCTCAATTTTCGGTGCGTTAGTCTCGAATGCAGGCTGCTTACGTTGTTGCCCGTTACACACATGAAGGGAATACCTTTTCGCACGGGCTTTTGATAAATAACACTGGTGGCAACGTGGTGGCCGTCGTCGGTCGTGCCGGGCCTGTTCTGCATTTGTTTGCCCCAGTTGAACGTTTTTTTTTTGTTTCAACCATTACTCTCCCATGAAAGTTTCATGCGGAACTTGATTCCCGATCCAGAAAGCGACTCCGCTGTGGGAGTGCGTGCTGTGGGCTATCTGGAGCGAGACAAAAACTTTCGCAAGGATGCTCAACAAAAGCATATCTCAACGAGCATCCAGAAGATGCCGCAGAAAACCGGGTAATAATTTATACATCGTGTACCATCATCGTAGCTGGAGTGCTTCCTGCGGCTGATATGGAAAATCATAAATAACATTCCTGTTTACTGCGGGTTTTCTGTGCGAGACGATAGAGAGTCCACGTGATACTTAATGCTGATATGGATGAGAAATAATAACATTCTATTAAGTTTACAATAAAAGTAAAGTTGAGCATCGTGGATCTTTGGGAAATAGAACCTTTTGCATGCTAATTAGTTCAATTATTTTATTCCCGGAAACCCCTTTTCATACGCGCGATATTTGTTCGATACAAAAGTAGCATATTTCTGAATGCAGAGGGTAGACATATTTTGTCCATGGACGCACTAATCAGCATAGTGATACACACGCACGTAATATAATAGATCTGTTTTTTCGTTCATCGCATTTTTAAAAATCCCATAGATTGATGGAATTTATGAAACATCATTACCTAAGTAAGTAAATTGACTAAGTAAATAAGACTTGAAAGATCTCTATCCTGGATGATTGTTCATTATCGCGCGCCTTGAACTGCTGCTAAGTTGGATTTGGCGGTTTTGACTCCACCTCTGCGTAAGGTGTGACAGATCCAGCTCTAGAATCTCAGTTTCCCGTCACGAGATCCAGTTCTAATGGACGTGGCAACCTTTGGGGCCTTATGTTCCTTATGTTCGGCATACGAGGAAAAGAAACGCCGAAGAATATTCGTCAACCATGCGAATTCTCTTGGTTCTCAATTTCTGAAGAGGTTCTCCCTCGAATCGGAGAGAATGTTACTGGCATCGAAAAAAAAACTCCAGCTTGATAGGTTCACCGAACGAGTAGAAGGCATCTTCGCATTATCAATAAGCGCTTCATGTTGTCATGAGTCCGTTTGATCCGGCCGGATTGCTGAGTTTTTCCCAGTGCACGGGAAGATCCTAATACAGAAGTTGAGGAGTTCATAAACCGGATGGGATCAGAAGATACCAGCCCATTTGGAAGAATCGTGGGAGCGTTTGACGAATATGTTCAGAGATCATGATTAAGCTCGCGTACACATATCGTTGCTATTTTCTACACCGTATGCAGTGGGTTCTTCACAAGCTACAGCTTCACGTTTTTGACGACGCAAACGAAACAGCTTTTGCTTGTGTAGCGTTTTTTTCCGAGCAGAGTTTGCTGACGGAATGAAAGTCGCGCTAGTCGGATGGAAATCGAAGGTTCCAAGACTAGAATCCCTGGTCTGTAAACTGGAAACCCATTATTTGAACTACACTGGAGTCGGTTTTTACGCGGGGGAAATGTTCCGCGTAAATCAAAACCGCGTAAAAACGACTTCACCAAAAATCATTTTTTCGTGGTTTTCACGTGTTTCCTAACCTTTTTAAAAAAACCGCGTAAAAAAAACTTTTGAAAAAAATCGCGTAAATCCCGAAAATCGCGTAAATAAAAACCGCGTAAAAAACGACTTTTAATATAAATCGGTTTTTCGCTATTTTTAGGTGTAACCAAAGGTCCATCGACCTGTTTCAAATATGGTGCATGCTCTTTGTGGTACATGGAATAGAATGTGTACAAAGCATATCTTCTCAGCTATTCGAGAAGTTCCTGAAGTAAGGCCTTTTGATCTACACGCGTAACCAAAGGTCTGTCGACTTGTTTCAATTCCTGCAGCAAGGCCTTTCGAACTACATGCGTAAGCAAAGGTCTGTCGATCTGTTTCAAATATATTGCATGCTCCTTGTGGTGGAATAAATTCCGAGATACGCTTGAAACTGGTCACGTAAATAACGATCCAAGTCAGAGACGTTGTACGGGTTGGACGGGAGAGCGACATCGGTCTTCGACTCCGAAACCGACTGCCACAGCAGCTGCTGGACAGATGCACAGTGGTTAAGATTCAACTGTGTTGCTTGCATGGCTTCTTCTTATTTTCTTCTACGATGGGACACGGAGGACCACCCATAACGTGATTACATGCTTGCTTTTTGCTGGCGCAGATGGATACTTTGGTGACTTATCGCATTCCTGCGCCTTGTGCCCTTCCACAATGACGACACAGGTTGCTACGGTCTGGGCCCTTAAAGTCGTAGGACTTCTGTCCCGACTCTAAGCACGAATAGTACCTGTCCACTGATTTTTTTTTGCTTTATTAATGTGTTATTGAAGGTGGCTGAAGTTTGCTCATTGGGCTTACTGACCAGCCTATTTCAACATCCCTCGCTTCATGACCACTGCTGCTCTCTGACGGCAGAGACGACGTCGTTCGCGTTCGTGACCTAGTCCAGTTGCTTGCACTGGAATGTCACTTCCGTCTACAACTACCTCACCTCGGCGCTGTCCCCCAAGATCTCTTCCCGAGCAGCACAAGTCAGACATAAATGGTTGCAGCAACTTGATTATGACTAAATCTGGTCACATATAAGTTGCAGCAATCTACGTGAATTTGTGCTGCTAGGGTTGGGTCAGTCGTCCCGCTAGCTTGCGCTCCACGTTTCTGCACCAAGATCATTCCACCAGTCTTGGTTCGTCTGACGCTTCGGGCGTCCTGTTTCAGCGCCGAAAGCCTTTTGGTCGCCTGCATCGACGTCGGCGTACTTATGCTTATCAGTTTTCATCAACAAGGCCTCTACTCTGTCCTTAACTTTCTTTGCGGGTCGACTTCTGCTTTGTGCTACTGACCAGCTGCCAGGGGTTTTCGGTCGCTTATACCGATGGCACTGGTCGGCAGGTACCCTCTTGCGGCCCGGCGACTTGCGTCTGGTTAGTGCCTTTAATTTTTTTGGGTCGAAAAGTCGCCTTCTCGTGTCAACGCCCTTCGGGCTCCACTACACCCCGATCTGTTCCGTCTACACAACGTTTGGCCTACTAGTACTGTCGCCTACTGTTTGGCTTTGCTCTGAGCACCTTCGCCGGTTTACTGTCGTTTTTTGGTTAGGTGCAGTCTTTTCCTAGTTGGTCGTCAGGACGAAATCAATCGCCTCTATCACCGAAGGAGAAGGCCTCAGTTGTGGCACCTTTGTCGGCCTTCTCGCTCCCCCTGAGCGGCTGATAAAGCGTCCTGTTCTTGTCTTCCGACTCGAACAGCATGGCGGTGCAACAGCAGGTTGTGTTTCCGTTCCTCACTGATAATGTTATCGAGGTGCTCGACAACCACCGCATCCTGGGTAGTGGTCTAAATATTGTATCCAAATCGGAAAGTAGTCTAGTTTATAGACACTGTAAGTTTTATAGACGAGCTGAGGCGAAGACGAGTGTAGCCAAATGAACTATCAATTAGTGTAGCCAGACCGCTTGTCAGGATTGCAATCCAAGTAATAGAATATGTGATGCCAAATTCGCGTAGTACACTTCTCCTTCTCACTTCTCACTTCTCAATTATTTGCTTCTCACTTTTCACATCATACACCTCACTTCTCCCTTCTAACCTTTTTTTTGTTTCTCACTTCTCACATCTCACATATTGCTTATTATTTCTCACTCCTCACTTCTTATATCTCACTTCCCACAAACCACTTCTATTCACTTCTCGGCTTTCACTAACCACTTCTCACTTAAAGCTTCTCATTTCTCGGCTCTCACTTATAACTTCTCGTTTCTCACTTCTAACTTTTTACATATCACATCTTTATCTCATTTCTCACTTCTCACTATTCACTTCTCGCCTCTCACTTCTCGCCTCTCACTTCTCGCTCTCACTTCTCTCCTCTCACTTCTCACTTCTCCATTCTCACTTCTCACTTCTTACTTCTCACTTCTTGCTTGTCACTTCTCACTTCACATTCCCCACTTCTAACTTCTAACTTCACCCTTCTTGCCTTTACTTCTCACATCTCACTACTCACAACTCAGTTCTCTCCATTCAATTCTGGCTTCTTACTTCTCACTTCTCGTACTGAATTTCTCACTTCTCACTTGTAGCTTCTCATTTCTAACTTCTCATTTCTCGGATCTCACTTCTCCCTTGCTGTTTCTCACTTTTTACATCTCACATCTTACATATCACTTCTTACTTCTCATTTCTCACTTCTGATTTCTCACATTGACTTCATTTACTTCTCACTTTTCACTGTTTAAAACTCGCTTTCTACTGCTCAACTTTTACTTCTCACTACTCGCATATCATTCTTTACTTCACACTTCCCAAATTCCACATTTCACTTCTCGCTACCTGTCGTCGAAGTCCCTCGGTATCGATTCACCTTAACATCTGCTTGCGAGCCCATATAGCACAATTGCTTGGCAATAGCAGGCAAATCGGTTGAGTGATTATTAAAACGTGCAGTTGGTGAGATAGCTCTAACCAGAATTATAATTTGATCTTATACCTATAATCCTAAATTTATTAAAACTTAATGCAATTTCGAATCGAAGGTAAAATTTACTTTTCTATACTTACATACAAATCTGGCTTATGGCTAAAAACATTAATTCAATCTAGATTCTATGAGTACACTTAACCTATAATTAGTACGGAGAGAGAAGAAATACGAAGCAGTACGGTTGATTGGGAAAAGGTGAGAAACAATAGAATACCTTAAGTAATAATTATTGATGCAAGTATAATAAAGGTCGCTACGAATAAAAAGGTCGCTACGAATTCAGAAATATAAGTCGTCTTTCTTGTTACCGCGTTACGCAAGTAACACTACCGTCTACTTATTTTCTGCCTTCCTATTTCTCACTTATCTCTTTTCACTTTTCACTTCGCACATCTTACTTCTCATCCACTTTTTACCTTTTCCTTCTCGCTTCTCGTTTCACACCACTCGTTTCTCACTTCTCAGTTTATACTTCTCACTATTTACTTCTTACTCCTCACTTCTCACTTTACACTACATATTTCGCACTTCTCATTTTTCACTTCGTACCTCTTACTTCTCTCTTCTCGCTTCTCATTTCTTTCATCTTAAATCTCGCTTATCGTATCTATTTCCTAATTTGTCACTTCTCACTTTTCGCTTTTAACTTATCTTTTGTCGCTTCTCACATCTCACTAGTCACTACTCGGCTCTCACTTGTCACTTCTCATTTCTCCCTTCTTATTTCTCACTTCTCGCTTCTCACTTCACACTCCTCACTTCTTCCATCTTACTTCTCCTTTCTCACAAATTACTTCTCATTTCTCACTTATCATTTCTCGCTTCTCACTTATCACATATCACATCTCAATTCTCACTTGTCACCCCCCACATCTCACTTCTCATTATTCACTTCTTACTTCTCACTTCTTACTTCTCACTTCTTACTTCTCACTTCTTACTTCTCACTTTCTCACTTCTCGCTTCTCACTTCACATTTCTCCCTTCTCACTTCACCCTTCTTGATACTCACTTCTCACATATTGCACCATTTTTTTCTCATTTCTCACTTCTCATTCGGCCTAACGGCTGTGGCCAAAAGACCTTCGGGACTGACGGCCTTCGCCCTAATGAACCAGCATCGTACCTCCAATTAATACTCTAAGTGTTTTCCCTTGATAAAGACTGAATATTTTTGTCGAAAACCTCGTAAAATCCGAAATCCGCGTATAAAACCACTTTTGCAAAAATTGATCAAAAATCAACTTTTACAATTTTCACGTGATTTCAAGACTTTTTCGAAAAATCGCCTAAAAAATAAATCCGCGTATATCCCAAAAACCGCGTAAATCTCAAAATCCGCGTAAAAAAGGTCGCGTAAAAAGCGACCCCAGTGTACAAAACTTTTATAAAACCGGCATAAAAAAATCAATGTTACTTTAGAAGGTTTAGGGTCATTTGGCCGAATAGTTGAAATACGTTTCCTTATGAAGTGAGAAGTTAGAAGTGAGAAGCAAGAAGTGAGAAAAGACAAACGAGAAATGAGTACTCACTACTTAGTGTGAAGTTATTGGAAGAAGGAAGAAGGAAAAAGGAAAAAAGAAGAAGGTAAAGGAAGCAGGAAGAAGGAAGAAGGAAAAAGGAAGAAGGAAAAAGGAAGAAGGAAGAAGGAAGAAGGATAAGGAAGAAAGAAGAAGGAAGAAGGAAGAAGGAAGAAGGAAGAAGAAAGAAGGAAGGAGAAAGAAGGAAGAAGGAAGGAGAAAGAAGGAAGAAGGAAGAAGGAAGAATGAAGAAGAAGAAGGAAGAAGAAAGAAGGAAGAAGGAAAAATGAAGAAGGAAGAAGGAAGAAGGAAGAAGGAAGAAGGAAGAAGGAAGAAGGAAGAAGAAAGAAGGAAGGAGAAAGAAGGAAGAAGGAAGAAGGAAGAAGGAAGGAGAAAGAAGGAAGAAGGAAGAAGGAAGAAGGAAGAAGGAAGAAGGCAGAAGGAAGAAGAAAGAAGAAAGAAGGAAGAAGAAAGAAGGAAGAAAGAATAAGGAAGAAGAAAGAAGGAAGAAGGATTAAGGAAGAAGAAAGAAGGGATAAGGAACAAGGACAAAGAAAGGAGGAAGAAGGAAGAAGGAAGAAGAAAGAAAGAAGAAGGAAGAAGAAAGAAAGAAGAAGGAAGAAGGAAGAATTAAGAAGGAAGAAGGAATAAGTTAGAAGGGAGAAGGAAGAAGCAAGAAGGGAGAAGGAAGAAGGAAAAAGGAAGAAGGATGAAGAAAGAAGTTAGAGAATGGGAAAAATAAGAGAGAAGAAGGAATGAAGAAGGAAAAAGGAATAAGGAGGAAGGGTGAAGAAAGAAAGAAGAAGAAAGAAGGAAGTTGGAAAAAGTACTACTCGTAAACTGAAGTATTTTTTTTAACTATTCGGCCAAACGACCTGTTCGGCCAAACGGCATTCGGCCAAATGGCGTTCGGCCAAATGGCGTTCGGCCAAATGGCCTGACACCCTTTAGATGGGTGCCAACAAAAGAAAATTTAGCCGATTTTGCGACTAAGTGGGGAAAAGGTCCTTGTTCATCATGTAGCAGTACGAGATTTAGAGGACCAGAATTCTTGTGTTCGTCGAAAATCGCGGGTGGCTTTTTGGACCTAAGTGCTTCGAAGAGACAACTATTGAGGAGCTGTCATAAGACGAGTTTAAACAATCCCATTGAATTCCACCACTTAATTGTATCCTGACAGATACGTATTTCGACCTCAACAGTAAGGCCGTCTTCAGTGTCTTGTTGAGGTCGAAATACGTCTGTCAGATACAATTATGGGTGGAATTCAATGGGATTGTTTAAACTCGTCTTATGACAGGTGAAAACATTCCACTAAAAGCTCAAAAATAATTTTCTTATCAACTATTGAGGAGCTGTAAGCTGTAAGTATGACTCGTATACGCTGAAGAAACTAAGGGTTGAGTTATCGACAGGCAACTTTTTCAAAATGGAATAGTTTACTTAAATCAGCGATCCAATTTTGACAGAATCTGCGAAGGAAGATGAAAAAAAGTGGTAGCTGAAAGTAATCTAAACCAACAGGAGTTCCCAATGGTGGAGCATTTAGTGTTTCAATTGGTACAAAACGATCCAGTATCCAGATGAATTGTCGATTATTTCCAGAGTGCGTAATCAGGAAAAGGTAAAGAACTTCGTAGGCCTGGATCGTGTGGTTGGTACAGGTGCGATGCGATCGTAGTCTACAATTTCTATTGCTACTGCTTCCTGTGTCAAATGAAAAATGCGACTCCGTCGGTTGCTTGACTAATTCCTCTTCCTATGGCGAGACTGAGACCGTACGAAGGTAGGGCTTGACTATTTCAGTTCGCGTTTACATGCTTTACTGTATGTGCCAAGCACCTGGAGATTCATTATAAACCGAATCGTACAAAGAACAGTGCGGCAGTTTATCGGGCATAGAAGCGCTCTGATTAAAATCCATAGCAACAGAGGAGCATGGCAGCGATGGATAGACAACTTGCTAAAACGTTCTTCATCACTAATATTCGGTGGTTATTTAATACGCCGGCAACGCCGCACATCGGCGTCGCGTGAACGTTTGATTAGATCCGTCAAATTAGCCATGTTAACAATAACGGAAATCCCAAAGAAACAAGCTTTGGCGACATTTGTAGTAGATGCGACAGTGAAAGTATGGTCATTTCAAAATCGGAACTGCAGAACGAACACCAAGAAGCGCGAACCCTTAACCATTGCTAAACTGGTATAACCTTCTAAGACGCAAATGGATCCAAAAGAGGTATGCGGAGGAGACTGGAAGCTAAGCACATCTATGGTAGACCCAGTTCCGAAAACGGCTTACCATTGCTCGCTAAACCAATTGATTCCAACAAGCGACACCAACCGCTGTTGGGAACCTATCCGTTAGATTTTTTTTAAGTTATATAAATGAGTTTTATTTTTATTTTTAAACTAAGTTCAACACAAATTCGTTGGAAGTGTTAGAGGAGAAAGTAGCAGGATTGATGCAACGGCCAGTGACGAAAACGACCCTACTAGATATAGAAGGAGTTAATGCTAACACTCATTTGGATATACAGCCGAAATGACGTTCGGCCGAATTGGTCATTTAGCCGAAAATCTAAATTCGTCGTTTGGCTGAAAAGGTAATTTGGCAGGATAAGTCGTTTGACTGGAAAGGTCAATGGCCAAAAATGTCATTTGGCCGAACGGTTGAATGCGGGTAATGAGCCTTTCCAGTTACAAATGATTTAAAATTATTTGCCACTGAAACGTGATAGACACCATTCGTATGAATAAATTGTCTATGATTTGTATTTGAAGAAATTGCCTTAACTCTGGTTTTGCACGGGACCACTGGCATCGAACGAACAAAAGGCGGAGCCAGTTAGCCGTGGTACCGGTCGCCGAAGGGGCGGGGCCACGGACTCCATTGCAACCGGATATTGACAAGTCATGGTTCGGTTTACGCAATCAATCGGCACAACAACCGGAACAACTAAACATCATGACACTGAGTTGGCGGTGGAAAGGCAGCGAAAAAGGTAGCAGCGGCAGCAAGCCTCAGGAAAATATCGTCAAGGGCGTCAAGCAACCGAGGCGGGATTCACGAAGGAAAGAAAGCTATGTCAACTACATTTACGAGGTGTTGAAGCAGTCGTCTCGTCGAAAGTGATGTGCATCATAAACAGACATTCGTAAACGACATCTTTAAGAGTATTGCGGATGAGTCTGGTGCACTACAACAAATTGTCAACGATCACCAGCAGCGAGATTCAGACTAAAGTCCGCCTCCTACTGCCGGGCGAGCTGGCCAAGCACGACGTCCAGGAGGGAGCCTTAAGCCGTCATCAAGTACACTAGCTTCAAGTAAATTAGAAGGATGCAACTTCATTAAAAACGGCTCTTTTCAGGGTCCCAGCCGCGCTTATTAAAAGAGAGGGTCTTTCGTACCGCGCACGCAGAAAATAAGAATTTTGAAAAAAAAATTTGCTTCATTACTACTGACACCATGGTGACGTTGCAACGTCAGCCACTTGATGATTACCCGCTGAAACACGATGATCCCCATGCATGTAAAATTTAATATATTTTGGAAGTGTCTCCCTCTGACATGAAAGCACTCACTGCTAGTGACGGAAAGTTTCTGCCGTCGCCAAGCGATTATGCTTTGCACTTTGAAAAACATTTGCCTCGCCTCAATCTTGTCTTGTGTAAAACTATGGTTCTAATAAGAACCGATCTGTTTCCAATAATGTTCCTTTCCAATCACAAACAGCAAAAATCCGAAACCAGAATCTAAAGAAAAGTTTACTTGATAATTCCTTGAAACAATGCGCCTTTCAAATGGCGTTCGGCCAAATGACTCTTTCGGCGGTTTAGAGTCATTTGGCCGAATGCCGTTAGGTCGAATGGTGTTCTGCATTGCGCGGCCGGTAATAAAAATCAGTTCAGTGCGTGATTTCTCGTGTTTCAGATTCTCCAGCGGCCGGTAATAAGAGTAGCCATCGAACAAGTAAGTGCAGTGCGTGTTTTAGTCGTCGGGAATGAAATAAAATATCTATCTTGTGTTCGGTGGCTCATGCGCATGTCGCGCGTGGTCGAAAAAAGCGCGTTCTTCAATAGTTTGCTGCAGCCATCGAGCAAGTGAGTACAGAGTGCTGCGCTTCCGTGCGGTCGTCCAAAACGTGAATCTCCATATGCCATATGTTTTCATATGCCACCGGGCGTGCATGTTTTAACTTTTAACTCGAATAAATTAGCGTTATTTCCCATCCCATAGATCGTATCACTTACCAAAGTGAATCCAGATAAATTATCCTTTGTAACTAAAACGACATCCTATCCCAAGACAATCGTGGAGATGCAGAGGTATACTCGGTCTCTAGTAGCAACGAGAGTCGGACTAACAATCCTTCCATTCCTATATGACCGTAAGGACGTGGCCGGCGCCGTTATTGACTTTAAATATTTGAGCTCCCGAAACGTGTACATTGAGAATGGGTAGCTAATCCCAAGCCCCATTCATTGTGTTCTCTGTACAATTTCGCAAGTTCAGTCAATCACGGAGTAGCAACTACGAATTGTGCGGTCATAATACTCATGCTCATGCTCATGCTCATTTGGCCGAATGCCGTTAGGCCGAATGTCGTTTGGCCGAATTCCATTTGGCTGAAAGGGTCACTTGGCCGAATGCCGTTTGGCCGAATAGTTTAAATACTTTTCCTTACGAAGTGAGAAGCGAGTAGTTTCTTAGAAGGAAAAAGGAAGAAGGAAGAAAGAAGAAGGAAGATGGAAGAAGCAAGAAGCGAGAAGAAAATATAAGGGAAGAACAAGGGTGAAGGAAGAGGGAAGAGGGCTGAAAGAAGGAGGAAAAAGGGAGAATAAAGAAGGAAGAAGGAAAAAGAAAGAAGGAAGAAAGAACAAAAACGAGAAAAATAGAATAAGTAATAAAGTAGAAGGAATAAGAAAGAAAGAGAAATAAGAAGAAAAAAGGAAGGAAGAAAGAAGAAAGAAGAAGGAAGAAGGAAGGAAAAAGAAGGAAGAAGGAAGGAAGAAGAAGGAAGTAGGAAAAAGGAAGAAGGAAGAAGGAAGAAGCAAGAAGAAAATATAAGGGAAGAACAAGGATGAATGAAGAGGGAAGAGGGCTGAAAGAAGGAGGAAAAAGGGAGAATAAAGAAGGAAGAAGGAAAAAAGAAGGAAGAAGGAACAAAAACGAAAAGATGGAATAAGAAATAAAGTAGAAGGAATAAAGAAGAAAGAGAAAGAAGAAAGAAAAGGAAGGAAGGAATAAGAAGAATGGATAAGGAAGAAGGAAGAAAGAAGAAGGAAGAAAGAAGAAGGCAGAAAGAAGAAGGAAGAAGGAAAGAGAAGAAGGAAAAAGGAAGAAGGAAAAGGAAGAAGGATGAAGAAAGAAGGAAGAAGGAAGAAGGAAGCAGGAAGAAGGGAGAAGGATGAAGGATGAAGGAAGAAGGAAGAAGGAAGAAGGAAGAAGGGAAAAGGAAGAAGGAAGAAGGCAGAAAGAAGAAAAAAGGAGGAAGAAGGAAGAACGAAGGACGAAGAAGTTACAAGGAAGAAAGAAGAAGGAAGAAAGAAGTAGACAGAAGGAAGAAAAAAGAAGGAAGAAGGAAGAAGGAAGAAGGAAGAAGCAAGAAGCAAGAAGAAAATATAAGGGAAGAACAAGGGTGAAGGAAGAGGGAAGAGGGCTGAAAGAAGGAGGAAAAAGGGAGAATAAAGAAGGAAGAAGGAAAAAGAAAGAAGGAAGAAGGAACAAAAACGAAGAAGAAGGAATAAGAAATAAAGTAGAAGGAATAAGGAAGAAAGAGAAATAAGAAGGAAGAAGGAAGAAGAAGGAAAAAAGAAAAGGAAGAAGGAAGAAAAAAGAAGAGGAAGCAGTAAGCAGGAAGAAGGAAGGAGGAAGAAACAAGAAAGAAGAAGGAGGAAGAAGGAAGAAGGAAGAAAGAATAAGGAAGTAGGATGATAAAATGAGATCATTTTTTTTTCACTATTCGGCTAAACGGCATTCGGCCAAATGGCGTTCGGCCAAACGGCATTCGGCAAAATGGCCTGGCACCCTTTCGACCAATTTACCCTTTCGACCAAACGACCTTTTCGGTCAAATGACCCTTTCGGGCAAATGACTTTCGGCCTAATGGTCTGTTCGGCCAAATAACTGTCGGCCTAGTGGCATTCGTTCGAACGATATTCGGCCAAACGGCCTTTCCTCCTTCCCTAAAGACGTAATCCTACGTAAAAAAAACTTTTCGAAAAACGGTGCATCGTCGGTTTTTGGTGGCGGCGGCATGAATCAACGTTTCTATTAGAAATCATTACCCGGATACTCCTTAAATCGTCTCTTTTGAAAATTTTAGATTGTTGCTTTCCTTAAGATTGTCACAAAATGTTTTATCCAAGCCTCCGAGTTCACGCCAATGAGTTTTGTTATCTCTGTGCAGGTTCCTCTACATGTTGTATCAAATATCTTTTCAGACAATTGAAATAGAATTTATTCGTCTTTTTGTTATTCATTGGACAACAATATAATCTATAATTAAGTAACCAGACGTACCAGATTATGCGGGACAGTTCCGGATTCAGCCCATTTGTTCCGCATTGCAAACGGTAAAGCCGTACACTAATTACGTAAGCACTTATGGGAAAGGGAGGATTTGCCATTTTCTTGCGTTCCATATATGGGAAAAATCATACATGGGGAAGGAGGGGATTGAAACACCAAGAAAAATGCTTACGTAATTAGTGTACGGACGCAAACGTCCCGCATTTCATGATAAATCTGTGAAGTCTGGAAAATTTGTGGAGTCCGAAAGAAATAAGATGTCTAGAAAATCTGTCACAGATCCAAAGATTGAAGGTTTAATCACAGACAAACAGACGTAACAGCTTGAACATTTTGCTGAAAAATCCATCGCTCAACTCCTCTACCACCACCTTGCGAGCATGTTACACGAAACAATGTTTCGTATGACATTGTCACCAGAAGGCGCTAGAGTGAAATGTCAAACTCGAAGGATTACGACGCTAACGCCTCTAGTTGTGAAAGGCGTAATCAATCAAATTCAAATTGATCGTTGAAGTCAAGGTCGATGGTAATTTCTCTAGTGTTACGTCTGTTTGTCTGTGGTTTAATTATTTAGATAATCTAGACAATTTCCGTATCTAGGCCACATGAAGATCAACAAAAGTTAAGAATATTTGTCAGAATCTGGATAACGCAGAAATCTTTGTTATCTGTATCATTTGAATAAGATCTATAAATGTGGAAATACAAAAAAAAATCGGAGTGTATTTGGAAAAAATAGAGTGTGACATTGAAATATAAAAAAAATGTGTAAAATCTGTGGTATTATTGAATCTTCAAAGATCTAGAAATCTGCAAAATCAGGAAACGCCTGAATTATTCGATGATTCAGAAAGTCAATTTCCCCATCTTCAAATAATGTTTTTTATTATTTACACGAGACAATGAACAATACATACCCAAATTAATAAAGAGTTTTGAAGAACGAAAAGTTTCCACTATTATAATGGATTGGGAATCGAAACCTCACGCAACATACTTTACAATACGCTCAGACGGCCAGTGCCACTAACTGCACGGCCACTAGGTCTAGATTGTGAGAAATTTCTTATTTCAAAAATATGTGGAATACAAATATTTAGGGTATGTGTTTCTTCGTATACCTAGTTAGCATCATACTGAGTGATTTGAAAATTATGTTGAGCTTTTTAGTGGAATCACAAGTCAAGTACGAGATACTAGAAACGGTCGTACCACAGAGAAATACCTTAGTAGCGCACTTCAGTTCGATTTGGTTGCAACAACTCCAATGTGACTTGATTTGGTCGCATATGAGTCACAGTGACTGATTTGTGACAAGTGTGCTACTCGGGTAGACGTCTCACAAAAAAAAATCAATCAGAATCTTCGCCACGGAAACATTGCTAAATGTACTTTATGTGGACAAGCGGCAACCAGATGACGGTAGTGCGCAAACGACAAACACAAAAATTGAATCCACCGTTGAAATGGTGAACTTCATTGGCATTACATCCCCCACTGGGACTTTGCCACCACGCAGCTTAGTGTTCATTTGTTATTTCCACAGTTATTAACTGCGAGGTTTCTATGCCAAGTTACCATTTTTGCATTCGTATATCATGAAGTTATCACTAGCCTAAGCCTACCTCCCTTCTTAATTTTTGAAGTACCGTAATCCGGGGTATCATTGATCAATTTTTTCAATGTTTTGTAAATATTTCCTCCGTAAATTAAATGATTGCTTTTTTCATATAAATGAACGTTTGAGGCTATTGTTCTTGATTATTTGATAATTATAAAATTGTTTTAAAAATCTGTTTTGTCTAGTTTTTCGAATTTCCAATTTGGGGTAACTTTGATCATCAATCATTTCACTTTGTTACGTCTATAAAGCAAGCGTTTGTAAACGCCTTAAGGTAGGCAATTACTTTGAAATCCTTATACTGAGGCGAAGCGTATTGATTGTTTCGAGTAAGGCATCATGACCGCTAGGTGAATTATCTGGTTTTTCAACAATAAAAATCAAAATTTTGAAACAAAAATATGGATAAACAAAGAAAATAAGATTACTTATCACCCAATTGTAGGTACGATCTCAATTTTTGTTATTATGCTTGTTCTGAGTGCTTTTTGGCAGCTTACTGTGAGTTAACAAAATGATGTTGATTTTATTTTCAAACTATGGTAAAAATTAAATGCAAATTCTAGTGGAGATTATATTATTCGGTAGCAAATTTAGTCAAGATTAAAATACCTAACTCATACTAAGTAAACGCACTAACAGAAAGTAATACTCTATTCATCTTTTGAAGATGGTTCAACTGATCAATGTTACCCCGCTGATCAATGTTCCCCGGATTACGGTACGTAACGCTTCAGTTACCATACATTTTTATCCAAAATAACATTGCTCTAAATATGAAATCTGAGGCTGAAGAGTGAAATTCCCTATGTTTGTCATGCCATTTCAATGACATTTTGCCTCTCACGTCTCAGATTACATATTGATTGTAACGTCCTGCTAGACGAAGTGAATTGAATTGATTGAATTGATGTTTAGCTTTTGAAAAAAGTTCGCGTTATATTATACAAATGAATGCCAATGACTTTTTACAACACTGGAACTGACTTGTCTTATGACAAGTTATCATACGGTGTGTCTCGGATTAACCCAAGAAATATCTGGTCGCTTTAATCTGTATGGAAAAGGAATTTAGTTTATTTTTCTATACCCACTAACCACAACGCGTTGAATTCAACTTGAATACACGCAAGTTCTATCACAAGCTTAACGCATCCCGCAAAGGCTTCCTGCCGCGAGCCGAAATGTGCAGGGATATGGATGGGAGCATCTTGGCGGGCGAACGTGTGGTGAACGAAAGGTGGAAGCAGCACTACGAAGAGCATTTGAATGGCGCTGAGAGTACAGGCAGTGAAGTCAAGGCAGCGGAGGAGATGACTACGTCAGTTCAGCGGACGATGGAAGCCAACCAGCCCCCACCTTGAGGGAAGTTAAGGATGCCATTCAACAGCTAAAGACCAATAAAGCAGCTGGTAAGGATGGTATCGGAGCTGAGCTCATCAAGATGGGCCCGGAAAAGCTGGCCACTTGCCTGCACAAACTGATAGTCAGAATCTGGGAAACCGAACAGCTACCGGAGGAGTGGAAGGGGTTATATGCCCCATCTACAAGAAAGGCGACAAACTGGAGTGTGAGAACTTTCGAGCGATCACCATCCTTAATGCCGCCTACAAAGTGATATCCCAGATCATCTTCCGTCGTCTGTCACCATTAGTGAACGAGTTCGTGGGAAGTTATCAAGCCGGCTTCGTTGATGCCCGCTCGACAACGGACCAGATCTTTACTGTACGGCAAATCCTTCAAAAATGCCGTGAATACCAGGTCAAAACGCACCATCTGTTCGTTGATTTCAAGGCGGCATACGACAGTATAGACCGCGTAGAGCTATGGAAAATTATGGACGAGAACAGCTTCCCTGGGAAGCTTACCAGACTGATCAAAGCAACGGTGGATGGTGTGCAAAACTGTGTGAAGATTTCGGGCGAACACTCCAGTTCGTTCGAATCGCGCCGGGGACTAAGACAAGGTGATGGACTTTCGTGCCTGTTGTTCAACATTGCGCTAGAAGGTGTCATGCGGAGAGCCGGGTGTAACAGCCGGGGTACGATTTTCAACAGATCCAGTCAATTTATTTGCTTCGCGGATGACATGGACATTGTCGGCCGAACATTTGCAAAGGTGGCAGAACTGTACACCCGCCTGAAACGTGAAGCAACAAAAGTGGGACTGGTGGTGAATGCGTCAAAGACAAAGTACATGCTTGTGGGCGGAACCGAGCGCGACAGGGCCCGCCTGGGAAGCAGTGTTACGATAGACGGGGATACCTTCGAGGTGGTCGAGGAATTCGTCTACCTCGGATCCTTGCTAACGGCTGACAACAACGTTAGTCGTGAAATACGAAGGCGCATTATCTGTGGAAGTCGGGCCCACTACGGGCTCCAGAAGAAACTGCGATCGAAAAGATTCGCCACCGCACCAAATGTGTCATGTACAAGACGCTTATAAGACCGGTTGTCCTCTACGGACATGAAACATGGACAATGCTCGAGGAGGACTTGCAAGCACTCGGAGTATTTGAGAGACGGGTGCTTAGGACCATCTTTGGCGGTGTGCAAGAAGACGGTGTGTGGCGGCGAAGAATGAACCATGAGCTCGCCCAACTCTACGGCGAACCCAGTATCCAGAAGGTAGCTAAAGCCGGAAGGGTACGATGGGCAGGACATGTTGCAAGAATGCCGGACAGCAACCCTGCAAAGATGGTGTTCGCTTCCGATCCGGCAGGTACGAGACGGCGTGGAGCGCAGCGAGCGAGATGGGCAGACCAGGTGCAGAACAACTTGGCGAGCGTGGGGCGTATCCGAGGATGGAGAGATGCGGCCTCGAACCGTGTATTGTGGCGTCAAATTGTTGATTCAGTGTTATCTGTTTAGATGTTAACTAAATAAATGAAAATGAATGAATTCAACGCGTGGTGAATATCAAATGAGTTGAAGTGTAATAAGTTCATCACCCAGCTTGACCACACCGATCACGTTAATAAGCTTCAGGGAAACTTTCCCACTGTAAGTGGTCAAAGTATAACAGGAGAAAATTGTGTGGTTGAAGGTTAAGTAGATCATACATTACACAATACAAAAGACATGAGTGAACTACGAATATATTTTGATTCAAAGGGAATTACAATACAACTACAATCTATTGACACATTACCACGTTCATCTTTTACCAAACTGTTACAGTCGAGATAAGTTTTCTGTGTAAACGAGTTTTTGATGCTTGAGAAAAAACCCAATTTAATTCACCGAGTGGTGATACTGCCTTTCTTGCATTTAGCCAAGACACCAACCTTATATGGCACTTTTAAGTTCGATTTCATTTTCTTAATAACTTTTAAACGCAATGGTCGATCGTTATCAAATTCAATAGTGATCAACTAGGCTTTGTCCCCTGTCGAATGCAACTTGTTGCGAGAAAATCGGATAAATATTACTATATGAAAAAGTGGCTAATGTTTTTCGGTTTTCGTGTGCACACACACACACACATACACACGGACAGACAGACATTTGTTCAATTCGACGAGCTGAGTCGATTGGTATATAACATCATGGGTCTCCGAGACTTCTATAAAAAGATCGATTTTGGAGTGAAATGATAGCCTTTCGGTACAACTTTGTTGTACGAGAAAGAGCAAAAACACAAAAATCAACAGTTAATTATCTCTACCACTGGCATTCGATATGAACTTCAAATTTTACCGTTTTTTTTCTATTCCACATTTGGCTGACAGTAGATGCCATTCGCTCCAACTCGCCTATCGATGCCGACCAAAACTGATCACAACTCGACAAGACAACTGACCTTCCATTTGTCACTCGAGAATCACTTTTAATTTTTCAAAGTCCAACGATCGGTAGCTTTCATCGCACTGCCAGCAACATTGTAGACGGGCTCGAACGGGACGGACCATGGCAAAGAGATGCTTATGATCTGATAAGGCACTCACGCGCGGCGGTTCCAATCGATCGCATAACGAACCCAAGTGGAATGGGTTGAGCATTAATCTTGTACGAGCTTCAATAGCCGAGACATGTGATCAATCTCCAGCGCGCCGCAGTGTGGAGTAGTTGAATCGAGCTGCCTAATGACCCTTCGCCAGGAGACAATGGGCTTCCTCGAAGGGAAGTCATTTCGGTTGGCAAGCCCGCAAGGCTTGCTTTTACGGGCGAGATGGCGGCCTTTCTTGATGGACCCAACTACTGATGAACCGAATAATCTCCGCTGCTCCATCACCTTTCTTGGAATGATTTGGAATTGACGCCTGGGCCGGCCTGGTCCGCTCGGGCGGGTGTGTGCACTTTATGACAGATTGATAGCTTCGACCGACGATGGTCGGTGTCAGTCTTTGGCGTAGTTAGATATTTCTTTCTGGTAGGGGCTTGTGAGGGTTTCAATCTGTTTTACTATAATATAACAATGATTTTACGATTTATAATAACTATCCGAATAAAATCGTTTAGTATTCATATTTTTAACTCATTTTTTCAGTAATAATCATTGAAATAAGGAACGGGATCACAATTTTTTCCTAGCGGCAACTCCACCCCAGCTACCGTTCGGCATTGAAACAATATTGCATTCTAACTTAAAACAAACTTTGGGATACAGCCCAGATAGCTAGGAGATGGTCCCCTTAATGCTATGCCGATGGTGTCAGACCAGAAGCATCGAGAGTAGATACACCCACTTGCTGTTGCCGTCCTCGTCTCAACACAAGAAGTGAAAGGTACGGTGCCTACAAGATGGATTTCCTCTGTGGATTAGGTGATTTGTCAAAATAGTGATTTGGTATTTTCTTTCTTGCTTGGGGATTGTGTAGATAATGAAGGTTTTTGCCGGATGGGATGCATCCAATCACTTCCTGAATGGCTCAGGGCAAAACCAATATCTTCACTAACGAGATGTAAGTTGCGTAAACCCATGCCGCTCGTCCATAATATCTCGTCATTACATTATCAACCTTTGATTTTCATTATTCGATACGAATCAAATCATTCTAATAAATTCCAATTTCCATACGACTTCTCCGAACCAAACAAACCACGATGACTTGCCGAAAAATTGGATTAGCCACCAAAACATCTTCCAGACTTTTGCTTTCCATTGTGGTCTTCATCGGCCACTGAAGTCGATCAGATTGTTCCCGTCGAAATCCCCAATCATCGCATCGTCGAAGTTCATTGCTCGCACAAGGAATCTGCTGCTGCAGCAGCAGCAGCTCTACCTCATTTAGAGAAATCATTTTGTAACAATTAATAACTCCATAATAACACCCCGATTATGAGAACGGATGGAAATGTTTTGTAATACAAAGACGAAATAAAAACTAATGATACTTGTCTTCCCGCGTTCGACCAGGGCGAAAAAAAAAATCGATTCATCTTTAGACAGGTTCATACTCAAAAACGAAAGGGGTTTTTGTTAAGGTTTTTGAATGGCTTAAATTCAAATTCGCTGAAGAATTTCAATTGAAATGAACACAAGTTGAAAGACTATTTGACGATTTAGCTTTTGTCGCACCACGCTACCTTTTCACCAAACCAGCCTACTCCCCACTGGCGAAGACGACAGCCGAAGGAAAATGGATGGCTGCCTAGGTCAGGGCTGCTGAACGAATATAGACTGGGACCACAGTCACAGGTCGAGCCGAAGGCGAGCTCGCTGCTGATGGATGCGGAAATAGGGAAATTGGAGGAGTTGCTACTTGTTGGGTGCGCACACGTTAGGCCTCTGTTGTTTCTGCAGCTGCGTATACAAAAGTTAATGATACGTAAAATTATCGTTATGATTTTTTTTTATTATTATTATACATTGTTTGTTAGTAGAACTTTTCTCAGGCTTTTATTTGTTCGTTATGTAAATTCAACCTGCTACGGTTTTGAAGACGCTAACTCCGTTGTCATACAACGATAAGTTTGGAGGCCTGTTTTACTTGGAATGCATGTCTACATCGACTAAATACGAATTTAGTAAGTGGAACAAGGTAATGCGATGTTGTCATAAATAAGTTACCGTAGCAAGTGAGATGAGTTCTCATAATAGTGTTTAAAATGCTTCTAACGCCTAATGCCTAATGTTACTATAAAAACAAGAAACCAATGTCATTTCTTGTTTTGATGGTGTTGTAATTGCCTAAAGATAGGTTAGTAGTCTAGAAATTTGAATTTATTAACATAGAGAGAGTGAATCCTAAACAAATTATGATCAGAAAAAATATTCTTACATTGCTTTTTAAATTATTTTTTTTTGTTTTTGTTTGTCCGATCTATTACATTAATATATCAATCAACTCAGCAAGAGCTCTAGTTTATGTAAAAAATATAAAAAGAGTCAACATTTCACCAAAGCAAAAAATACAAGCTCTCATAAAATAGCATTTTTGACATGCCTTCAAATAATCTGGATTATATCCGGTATCCAGCGGTCTGAACATGGATTTGAACCAGATTCCCAAAACTTGACTGATTCTCCAGTCGAACACTGTAAGAACCAAAGAAATCGGTCGATTTTTCACAGAGTTATGGTCATTTGAATTTCGCTTGTCCCGATCATTCTGTCCAACCCCTGTAGTTGTTGTTACCCACATTTTGGATGACTGATTCAAGATAACTATATTCTTTACAATAATCCCCGTCTCTACACACAAAAAAATGTTGCGGTCGAAACTACCGTTCCGAGGGTTAATTTAAGAATACGCACCGACGATTTTCAGCAGACAACAAACCCATTTGATTTTACCATGCGGCGCAGTAAAAATCAACTGTGGTCCTGGTGGAATGTTGTTACATGAACTGAATCAGTGTTGAATTTGTCCGAATGCATGGTTAACTTAACTGAAAACTTTTGGTTGTTTTGAAAACATGACGTAGTCTACAAAATAGTAATTGTTACTATGGAATTTTTTTTCTGTGTACTCTTTTACCGGGTTTTTTATTCCTTTCTTTATTTGGTAGGCACTCTGTGTTTCGTAACCGCCACTGTGCCGTGATCTACTGTGGCATTTTGCTGAACAGATTCCACATAGAATGTATTTTTAGAAATCCATTATTGTTATTGCCGAGGTCCACCTCATCGTTAGTACATTGTGTCCATTTTTTCGTAAATCCATTTGCTCGTTGCATTGTTCGGATGCCGTTTATCCGGGTGAGTTGGAGGAATGCCTCCGAGAAGAACAATTTATCAGTCGTCATCGGGCAGCCGTGTCGGTAAGATGCGCTCCCAAAACGCCACCGTTTTGGGCTGCACTTCCGGCAAGGGTTCGGTGGAAGGGCTCGGAATCGAACCCATGACCGTCCGCTTATAAGGCGAACGTGTAGCCTACTACGCTACAGGACACCCGCAATCTTTTACCGGTTACATGGATTCATACATTTGAGGGGAACAGCCGTTTGGCCGAATACCGTTCAGCCGAATGCCATTTGGTCGGAAGGGTCATTTGGCCGAAAGGGTCGAAATGGTTGTTTGGTCGAAAGGGTCATTTGGCCGAATAGGACATTTGGCCGAATAAGACATTCAGTCGAATAGGACATTTGACCGAAAAGGTCATTTGAAAAGTGAGAAATCATTCCTCATTTCTCACTTCTCATTGCAAAAGTTAGAAGTGGGGCGTCGCACTACTCACTTTTAACAGTGGCCAAACGACCCTTCCCCTTTTAGGCCAAATGACCCTTTCGACCAAACAACGCTTCCCAAGGGGTGGGTCGCTAAAAACAATTCAAATAATTCACGAGGTCAACCGGTCCAGGGCAGAAAACCTCATTATTAAAGATATTAATAATTAATAATTCAAATAATGTTCATTCAAATATTTGTGCCACGGTGTTCCGCAACGTGCCACGTTTTGTGCTTGACAAATTACTGATAAAATGGCCAAGTTTGGCAGCACTGTTCTAGTATAAATAATGAACTTCTGTTAAACGACGAAATTCTAATTTCCACCAAGTACCCTGAATGGAAGCAGTGAAAATATTCATATCCTTCGAAAAACGCTTCTCTTGGCAATTGTATCATTCAACAACAAACCCCCAAAACGATTCTTCCTTCATGGTAGGCAAAGATTTTCTCATTACCCCGTCGAATTCTCACACCCACGCAAACTCAAACCAACATCAAGTAGATCATTATTCATAGTTTCGATATCAGGTTTTAATTCACGTATAGTGGCCCTTAGTCTCAATAAATTCAAGGATGTTATCGATCATTTAGTAATCTGCGTTCGATCATTTAGTAGTTTGTCAATAACTCATTCCAGAGGCTAAATTTCAAAATGTGTTGTATGGTGGACTTTTAGTGCGAAGGTTTTTCTACAACTCTCCTTAACATGTCGATGTTCGAATTCCACTGCTAAAGGAGTTACGGTGCTAGTTGCTATACTTATACTAAATGATAACAAAATATGCAATCATTTAGTCAAAGTTACTGCTACTAGCGCTATAGCTCCGTTATTAGTGAAATTTAAACAACGAACTGTTAGGCAGAGTTGTAGATAAACCTTTGTACTAGAACTCCACCATACAACACATTTTGAAATTTAGCCTCTGGAATGAGTTATTGAAAAACTACTAAATGATCGAAGGCAGATTACTAAATGATCGATAACATCCTTGAATAAATTGACACTTGCATCGCTGTTTGCATAAAAACAAACGATTCGCAATAAAATAACAAAGCAGTCCATGTACAAGAAGCAAAAATATTTCAACAACGGTTCATACTTTCCATGTTTGGGAAAAGCGGGAAAAGAATGACAACAGTTGGCAAGGTTACCGATTTCTGACATTCTGCAAATGTCAATGTCTAAACTGTGCCAAAGTGTGCCACAATATGTGAATTGATTGTTCCTCGTTGGTGAACAATGCTCCAATGCATGGTAAAAAAGTGTGCTTGGCATATTGTGTTCAGCGTCCCATCCCTTGGCCCTTCCCTATTCGGCCAAATGGCTCTTCCCTATTCGGCGGAATGACCCTTTCGGCCAAACGGCCCTTCCTTATTCAGTTATATGTCCTATTCGGCCAAATGTCCTATTCCGCCAGATGACTCTTGCGGCCAAATGGCTTTCGGCCTAATGGTTTGTTAGGCTTAGTGGCATTCAGCCAAATGGCTTTCCCTTTAAAGGGGTTTCGACCAAACGACCCTTCCTCATTTTTAATATACTACTAGCAAACTAGTTATGCAGAAATTTCTGTTTCATCTGTATGGGAGCCCCCCAGGGGAGGGGCCTCGAACCATCTTAGGAAACTTACCCGGCCCCAAAAACATCTGCATACAAATTTTCACGCCAATCGGTTCAGTAGTTTCGGAGTCTATAAGGTTCAGACAGACAAAAATGCATTTTTATGTATATAGAAGAAGAAGACTAGGAGACCCGTCAAGCTGGCAGACCAAACATCTACACTTCTTGTTTTGCCATATTGGATTCTATTTGCAAGAAATATGTGTACCATTTATTTGAGAGCCCCCCTTTCCACAGTGGGTAGGAATCTTGAACCATTTTAAAAACCAACCCCGACCCGAAAATCACTGTGTACAAAATTTCACGCCGATCGGTTCAGTAATTTCCGAGTCTATAATGATCAGACAGACAAAAAATCATATATAGATATCTTTGTAACAACTATCAAACTAAACGTTCAATTATAAGTAAGTCAGCTACTAAAAAAAAGTATTTTTGAAAATTATGCCAAATTATGCCGATGTAAAACAAATTATTTCGAGTCTCTATGCACAGCAAATTTAAAACCTCACAGATTCCGTGATATTCAAACCAATCCTTTCATGTCGAATTTTTTTATTCGTCCAATGGATTATTTACGTTATTTAGGGTCAACTTTCCAAATAATCCATATTTTTGACGTTTCGAACTATTTTAGAAAAGTAAAACAAAAAATCAAAAAGTGCTGTTTTGAAGTTTTGTTTAACATTTGCCCGATTTTGAACGAACATTGGGTGGATTTTTCAGGTCGGTTCGCATGTGCATCACTTTTTCGGTTTTTGTTTTCGACTTTACAAATAGTAAGAGGTTTCAAAAAATATGAGTTCTTAGGGAAAGTTTACCAACCTTATATGTTGTTTTTTTTTAAATAAGCCACAGAATCGACTGAGACAATAAAACGAGATACAATTTTTGACGGCAAAGGTCAATTGGAAGTCTTGTATACATCAGCGCAATCAAGCAAATTAAACTGTTCGTAAAACTTAATGATTTTGATTATTTGAACAACTTTGTAAAACACGGCGACTTTTCATATCTGATCAGCTCAAATGGAAGTATTTTGTATACTTGCGAAGGATGAAATTGTAAACCAAACTGATCTTCAACTTAATGGATGTAAATATCATTTTTTTGAACAACTTTGTAAAACACGACATCCTAACAAATCTAAACTTAACAAACAACTAAACTGACTGTCAACACACTGATTTTGAATTTCTTATTCACTTTGTAGAATACGATAACATTACAAATCTTAAAGGCTTCGAGATATTCTGACAAAAGAATGAATTTCAACCTAAATTGAAAGTTAGCTTAGCTTAGTTTCACCGATTTTAACTGACTACACATATCTATGGTTGCTACTCCGTGATTGAGCAGAATCAGTGAAATTGCACAAAGAATTAACTGAATGATTGGCAGGGATTGTTCAAGCATTCTCAGTGTGCAAGTTTCAGTGACTCAAATGTTCAAATGATCAATAACTGGGCCGGCCACGTCCTTGTAGTCAGTTAGAAAGAGCGAAGGAATATTAGTAGGTGGTTTTTGTTATTTGGATACCGTGTTTACCTCTGCGTCTCCACAAAAACCACAAGAAGGATTACCAGTTAGTCGGAACGGAACACCAAATAATTTTTTTTTTAATTTTCGCGACGACTAAAACACGCACTATGTTTACTTTCTGGTTGATTTACTCAATTTCAATGAACCGCTTACTGAAGAGAACACGACCGGACTCGACACAAATTTTTACTTTCTCTCCAACCTAAACTGAAAGTTAATTGCTAAACTATTGTTTTGTTAGTTTACACGTATTCTTTGTATTTTCTTCTCCACTACTAAGTTGATGTTCCATTCCTGGACAATGACACAAGGAAACAAATTATGCCATATTGAATAGTCGAATAGTTTCTAATGCATTCCATATTCCTCATTTCGATATTTCCATGACTCGATGGTCCCTTCATGGTTGACTGTAAAGGTTCCCCCAAACACACGCGACTCGACAGTCGCGACGCGATTCTATCGCTTGGCGACAGCGATTCTGTCGCCGTTAGTATGGAAATGTAAATAGAACATTGCCTGCAGCGACCCAACGATAGGATCGCAGCGACTAGTTGTCGCAGTCGCGGCGATGAAATCGCTTAGGTCTGGGGAAGCCTTAAAACATGTTTGGGGACGGTTGTCATAATACAATACCAGAGGCATTCTTTTCGCACAGAAGTCAATTGTTCAGAAGAAGACGAATACACGGAAACAAATGCATACCCACAATCATGAATAGAAAATCATGAAATCATGAATCATGCCAGTTCATGAAATCATGAATATAATTCAACATTATTCATGGTACTACGCAATCTTCAACAGTCGACAAAATGTATAACCGGTTATACTTCGAACACTCCCTTCCCAAGAAGTGAGAACGGCTGAAAGGTAGCACGCCGGGCTCTTACTCAAAGTACTCGAGTTCAAAACCCTGTTGAGCTTTTTTTTTCTATCTCCACAACCAAATCGTAACGCGTTGGTTGCGTTACGTGAAAATAAATCATGAAATCATGATTTATATTCATGGTGTATTTTCATAAAATGAAAACACGTTGGGTTCATGAAATCATGAATTATTTTCTTATTTCCAGGAACGCATTTTTACCCGTGATATTTTGTAAACGTAATGAAAATTACTTTGAACCCCACGGTGAATGGCGACCTGACGATATATTATTATATCAGAATCCGAGAGGAATTCGCATCAGGATCCGATAAGAATTCTCATTCGAATCTCTGAAGAATTCCTTTCTGAATCATAGAAGTATTCCAACCGGAATCCAGAAGAATTCACACTGGATTTATTTTTGTGTCGTTAAGGGATACCCAAGGGTTCTGTGAGGATATCTTTCATGGAGGATTTGCTTCAGAATCGTTTCTTTGGAATTCTTCGGAGTCGTTTGAAGATTTGTTTCGGAATCATTCGGAGATTTCTTTCGGAATTCCTTGACGGTTTAGTTCATAATACTTCGACGGTTTGCTTCGGAATCCTTTGAATATTTAATTCGGAATCTTTCGACGTTTTACCTCGGAATCCCTCTGACGATTTGCTTAAAAATCCCTCGACGAATTGCTCCGGAATAATTCGACGATTCGCTTCAGAATACATCAACGGTTTGCTTCGGAATCCTTTTACGATTTGCTTCGATATCTTTCGATGATTTGCTTCGGTATCCCTCACAAAATTGCGTTGAAGTCTCTTAATCCCTGGAACATTCCTGTTCAGAAACTCTGGAGGTTCCCTTCGGTATGCTTGGATCCTGTTGAAATCTCTAGAGATAGATAGAATATGAATAGAAATATGCAAATATATTCTCTGCCTAGGTGAGAACCTGACGGCTATCCATCACATATTGTCCTTTGAGTGTGCGGGACAAAGCCGAGCGCTGCATTGTACTTAGACGCAACCATAAGTCGTTGTAGCAATCATCGGCAGGGAAACAAACACACTCCGATACTGTGGGCTATAACAGAAAGCACGTGCTTGAGAAAAGAGTATATGGATGAGTATGATTGACCCGCAGTTGTCTTAGGTGGTTGGACCGGAATTATCACATTACCCTCAAGATAATGAGGTGGTAAAATGTTCGAGAATTTATGAAAGAAGCACAAAATAGAAAAAATAGATAAAGGGGCTATAGCCACTAGGCATAGTTACGCCAATGTTGATCACCCAAACAACTTTGTATGAGACGGCAATCTTCTGGTAGATCTCGAGATATTTAATGTAATAGATGTTTGATTCCGCGAAGTACCAATGGTACGCTTTACCCAGCATTTGCAGTGCCCTGAAAACTATTCTTGCCATTAATCAACTCACTCCAGACTTGGATTTTTCTTGATACGACTTGGTCCAATTATTGTTATTCCGACCATCTACCAATTCACTCCAGAGTTGAAGTTGGCGATTCTGAAGGTCATCCAATCCACTCCAAAGTAAGTTTTTTGTTCGGCTAGGTCCGAGAGTGCTCCAATCATCGACCAGCACATATTTCTGGCCTAGCTAGATCCACTTGTGCGTTAATTCGCAACAAGCGAGTTTGACCTTTTTGTCGATAATTCGCGGACTACTGGATCAAGTAGATATTTATGTAGATTTATTGAATTAAAAAAATCAGGAAAATTTTAATGGATTTCTAGGAATTTTATGACTTTTAGTAATCCTTACTTCCTACCTCTATATTGGAACATTTGAAGGTTATAGAGGCTTAATTCATAAAGAAATAATTAGGTATACCACGCAAATAATTGTTTTTAAATCTCCCTACTTTTATTGCGGTTTTTGTTTTGAACATCTGCAAGAAAGGGGCGCCCAGTAAAGGTTTCGCCAAGGGCGCCAGAAGTCCACGCTACGGCTCTGAATATAGTGAAAACAAACAAAAATTATGACGAATGGTCTTTATGCCAAATGCCTTTTGTTCCGAATAGCATTTATGCCATATGCCGTTATGCTAAATAACTTTACGACTTTATGGCTTATGGCTCGCTCCCATTTCACTAGCGTATAGTAGCATAAATTTTAGGTTACCCTCAATACCTTTTCCGAACTAAATCTATCACATGTTGTACATATGCATAATCAAGTTTCAGACATAGTAATAAATTTTACGTAAGAATAAAGATTTTGGTGCGTTTACCTACCTTCAATTTTTCTAGATAATGCATAAACTAGGCATCCCTTGCTTTCTTGATCTGTGCGCCTGTTTCGATCTTGGTATTGGCGTCTGATTCCATTTAGCTGCTAAGATGTTGGAAGTTGTCCACACTGTCCACTAATTGCCCGGGTACTGTGAAGATGGAAGGAGTCACAGTGTTCACACCCCACGCTCACGATTGGCTTTTGTTGACGTTGATGACTGAACCTTCCGAAGATCTTCCAGTACGGAATTCGGTCTGCTGCCGCCGGAGAGTTCCATCGATCTCCTCCTGAGTTCGGGCTAGAATAACTTTGCATAGGACTTTGAGAACGGAACGCAGCAACATTGAGCGTCGTGAGATATTGTAGAGGAGGATTGTCCTCGAATTCTGCGGCTTTCTCTCCTTCGTCGGTGAGTGAGTTCATCCACGCTCACTTGTTTCGTCGACATGAGCGTTTCATCCCCTTCTCCGGACCCGAGCATAGTTGACGCGGCATCGGAAGCGTTCTTAACGGCGGTCCATTGGTCTTCTACGCTGCCACCTTCTGGAATACTTGCAGCACAAGTCTCCAGTTTGTGAAGTTTATTCTGCTTGTAGGCACCTTATTCCAATGATGGTTCACTACGTGTGTCCAACGACACTGTTCCCGATTGCTTTGATTGCTTATAATGTGGCAATCAGTTGTGGTTCGGATAAGGCCTACTTCGATGGTAGCGATTGAATAGTGCTGTCCAATGAGAGCTTGAAAAAGCTCGAAGTTTCTCCCTACCCTGCTCATGCCCATTTGTTGACAAAAAAGAACGAGCAGGACGGGAACAACTTGTTTTATGTAGTAAAGAGCACGGTATACAGACAACAAGGTAGGCTCGTTAGAAAAATGACACTTTAAGAGAGTCATACGAACACTTTATGCGAGCACCACTTGCGCTCTTTACGAAAAGTTGCATTGAACATTCTGAAGAATGTCTTAATTGAACCGCCTCATTGAAGATGGTAATTAATCGGGGCAATTTATTAATACCTATTGGTATCCAAATTGATACCACCAGCAGAAGAAGTTAAGTTGCTGGAGTGATGCTGATCTGCGACAAGCGCCAATAAAAAATCGTATTATATTGCTTGATTCTGTTTAGCAGCCAGTTAGCCTTAAGCCACCCTATACGCAATTTTGTGGTTTAGCCGAAGAATTGATTTCGTCGATTTCTTTACTTGAGAATGGATTGAAAACTGCGCAGCACTCGAGTCCATGGGGAGTCCATGGACAGATGTAGAAACTGTAACAAACCCCAATTCAATACAACATTTTCAAAACGACTTATCTGCTTTTGTAAACAAAGATTCAAACGTCGATTTGACGAATCTTAGAGCACTCCCACGCAAACCAACACCATCAACAGGTAGCCTAAGCATTCACCTATGAGTTGATGGTGTTGGTTTGCGGGAGTGTTTCAGATTCGACAAATCGACGTTTGAATCTTTGTTTACAAAAGCAGATTAGTCGTTTTGAAAATTTGTTATTGAATTATTATTATTGTACCCTTTGCCGCTTTTTCCACCACATCCTAGGCAGGCTCCCAGATCCCACCCCTTCAACTTAGCTGACGTCAGAGTTAATTGTTTTCTTTAGATAAACCATCGCCAGCATGCTAAATTTGATTACAAATCATATTATCCGTCACTGTTACTCTTTTTGGGAAAATAATTGTTTCACCAATGCCAAAAAAATGCTACTACTCTTAAGTCTTAGGTTAGACTACTGAGAGTTGTTAGCATTTGATAATAATCAATGAAATTGGTCTTTTATTAGACTTGATGAAACCAAAACATGTTCAGTTCCCAAAGGTATCAAGCCTCTCCAATAGCTGCATTATGTCACCCGCAGGTTTTGAAAATGCCAAATTTTCTATCTTTCAAAAAAATTGATGTTTTGATAACTTTGATCGAAAAATATTCGCTTCTAATAATGTTTTTTGATAGTTAATTTGATTCTTTTCCAAGTCCACTTAAATCGGAATAAATTTATGCACATTATGTACATTGAGTAATAATCTAAACTAAATGTGGGGATCACGTGTGTTCACTTTCCCCCTGTTAGGTGCATGGAGCTAGAAAAGCAATTCAATATTTTCAATTCACACACTAAATACGGTGCCCTATATCAGTGATTAGTGGATCATCTTTATGGGAAAGAAAATCGATAATGTCGTTGAAGAAAAAATAAAGCCAAAGTAGATAAAACAGTATCAGTGATCGCATGGATTATCGACCTTGCCATACGGGCTTCAACCTGTTTTAAGATCTGGTTGACAGGTAGCGTCGGAAGACAATCGTAGCGGCATATTTATAATAGGGACGACAGGTGAAAATGTAAATGAGGAATACGTTTGAAATTTGTTAACATTTCTTTGGTTGATTTAGTTAATTATGAACGGGAGCTATCGGTTCCGAGTTTATGTATGAGGCACACATGCTGGGGAAAAATAGGAGTCACACAAAAGCAGCAAACGGGCTTGGACATATTTGTTGCTCATAATATATATCACGGTGGAGAGAACTAAATGGTGGTCAAATTATAACCATTTCTATTTCTTTCTGTGATGGCGACTGAATAACTCTGAGACATTTTTGCATGGAGAAAAGGAAACAAATCCTCCCCTTTCATATGTGTGAACTTTTACGCTTCGAAAAGCCAATGTTTCTGTAAATGTAGTTGAATCAGACTTAATGGCCTTTAATTAATAAATTTTTGTGTTTTTCATGTAATTATTTGTTATTTTAGGCAAAATTTCTTTACACCCTAATGCAAGAATGAAGCACTCAATGAAGCTTGATTCACCCCACTTAAGTACGTCAGGTTGGAAGCCAAATTTGTATGAACTTTGAATGTCAATGGTAAAAAAATCCAAGAGAGTGATGTCTTGCCTGATTGAAACTTGAAGAAAAATCGCTCTGTAACCTCCGCTAAATGTCAAAAAAAGAAAACCATGCACTCCCCATTTATGCAAACCATTAATTTACGCCTTTATCGATTTCACAGTTCCGGCCTCCCACTCCATCAACAGCTCCAACCGTGACCAGACACCAGATCTTGGAAGCCAGTGTCAGTGTGGAACACACTCCCGGACAAAACCCTTCTTCGTAACAAAATATCACAAAGTCATGACGCATTAATATTGCCATAACTCGATCCCTGCTCTACTCTTTCTCGTTCGCCCGGGGGTCTCTCGCGGTGCAAAAATGTAATTAGAATTTATGATGCCTTCGTGCCAGCCTTTATCATCAGCTCGTTTTCACGGAGCGCCTCCTTTCGAGCCCGGACGATTCTTCGGTCTGCCGCTCGACCATCGCCGGATCGGGAGGGCCAACACACATACAATTCCCTTTTTATTCTAGCACCTCATTACCGGTTATTATGAAACCCGCTCGATTGCCCCCTCAACGAGACCAAGCGCGAGCCCGAAATCGACCTCAGATGGTCGTCACGGCACCGAGCAGCATGGACACGGACGCAGACAAAGTGTTTAGTGCCAGGCGCAGGAGATGCGCCTCGGAGGCAATTAAAGATTGGTTGCCTCGGTCTTGAGGAACCACCGATCGGCCGCTTCGTGCCGTGGTCGTAGAATAACACCTCGTTTGAGATATCTCCGCGGGGAACGAGAGACCCACAACGAGAACGAGGTGCAGTCGCCCAAAGGGGGCTCGTTCGAGGTTAAGAAATCTGAAACGCAGCAGCAGTAACAGCAGCAGAAGGTTGTTGGAGTGTGAATGTACATGAATGCGAAAAGACGCAGAAATTGGTGGAAAACGTATTCATAAAATTCCACCTTGCGGGGCTGCACTTAACTGCATCGGCACGACAAGAGGGCAGTGCTGCCATTTGGTTTAGGATTTTTATGTGCTTGAAATTGCCTTAGTGATGTTCGCAAGACTATTGAATACAGTCAGTTCCTCAACTCATCAATTCGTCTATTCGTCAATTTGTTAATTCTTCAATTCGTTAACTCGGGCATTCATAAATTCATCAACTCGTCAATTTGTCAACTCGTCAATTTGTCAATTCGTTAATTCATCAATTCTTCAAATCGTCAACTCGTCAACTCGTCTAAATGGTGCTCATCGTCAATTCTTAAATTCGTCAAATCGTCGATTCGTCAATTCATCAATTCTTCAATGCGTTAATTCGTCAATTTGTCAATTCGTCAGTTCAACTATTCGTCTACTTGTCAATTTGAAAATATGTTTTTTTTTGTTAATTCGTCAATTTGTCGATCCTTGAATTCGTCAATTTGTAGATTCATCAATTCGTCAAATCCACACCGTTGATTAGAGTCAATTCGTCAATTCGCCATTTTGTAAATTCGTCAAATCGTCAATTCAACCATTCGTCAACTTGACAATTTGGTATTGTGTCAATTCACCAATTTGTCAGTTCATCAACTCATCAATTCGTCAATTTGTCAATCCATCAATTCGTCTATTCGTCATTTTTTTAATTCTTTAATTCGGTAACTCGTTAATTCGTTAGTTCGTCAGTTCGTCAATTCGTCAATCCATCGGTTCGTCAGTTCGGCAACTCGTCAATTCGTCTATTCGTCAATTCGCCAATTCGTCAATTCGTCAATTCGCCAATTCGCCAATTCGCAAATTCGTCAATCCTTCAAATCGTCAATTCGTCAACTCGTCAACTCGTCAATTCGTCAATTCGCCAATTCACCAATTCGTCAATTCTTCAAATCGTCAATTCATCAACTCGTCAATTCGTCAATTCTTCAATTCGTCAATTCGTCAATCCGTCAATTCGCCAATTCGTCAATTCGTCAATTCGTCAATTCGTCAATTCTTTAATTCTTCAAATCGTCATTTCGTCAACTCGTCAATTCGTCAATTAGTCAATTCGTCAATCCGTCAATTCGTCAATTCGTCAATCCGTCAATTCGTCAATTCGTCAATTCGTCAATCCGTCAATTCGTCAATCCGTCAATCCGTCAATTCGCCAATTCGCCAATTCTTCAAATCGTCAATTCATCAAATCTCTCAATTCGTCAATTCATCAATTCACCAATTCGTCAATACGTCAATTCGCCAATTCTTCAAATCGTCAATTCGTCAGTTCGTCAACTCGTAAATTCGTCAATTTGTCAATTCGTCAATTCGTCAATCCATCAATCCGTGAGTTCGTCAGTTCGTCAATTCGTCAACACGTCAACTCGTGAATTCGTCAATTCGTAAATCCGTCAATTCGTCAATCCGTCAATTCGTCAATCCGTCAATTCTTCATTTCGTCAATTCGCCAGTAAGTCAATTCGCTAATTCGTAAATCCGTCAATTCGTCAATTAGTCAATCCGTCAATTCGTCAATCCCTCAATTCGTCAATTCGTCAATTCGTCAATTCTTCAATTCGCCAATTCGCCAATTCGTCCATTCTTCAAATCGTCAATTCGTCAATTCGTCAATTCGTCAATTCGTCAATAAGTCAATTAGTCAATTCGTCAATTCTTCAAATCGTCAATTCGTCAATTCGTCAACTCGTCAATTCGTCAATTCTTCAAATCGTCAATTCGTCAACTAGTCAATTCGTCAGTTCGTCAACTCGTCAATTCGTCAATTCGTCAATTCGTCAATAAGTCAATTAGTCATTTCGTCAATTCTTTAAATCGTCAATTCGTCAATTCGTCTATTCGTCTATTCGTCAATTCGTCAATTAGTCAATTCGTCAATTCGTCAATTCTTCATTTCGTTAATTCGTCAATTCGCCAATTTGTCAATTCGTCAATTTGCCAATTCGCCAATTCGTAAATTCGTCAATTCTTCAATTCCTTAATTCGTCAATTCTTCAATTCGTCAATTTATCAATTCGTCAACTTGTCAACTTGTCAATTCGTCAACTTGTAAATTCGTCAATTTGTCAATTCTTCAATTCGTCAATTCGTCAATTCGTCAATTCGTCAATCCATCAATCCGTGAGTTCGTCAGTTCGTCAATTCGTCAACACGTCAACTCGTGAATTCGTCAATTCGTAAATCCGTCAATTCGTCAATCCGTCAATTCGTCAACTCGTCAATTCGTCAATTCGTCAATTCGCCAGTAAGTCAATTCGCTAATTCGTAAATCCGTCAATTCGTCAATTAGTCAATTCGTCAATTCGTCAATCCCTCAATTCGTCAATTCGTCAATTCTCGCTTAACTTTTCAAAAGGACCTAAGTAACATTTTTTTCATGAATTAATTTGAATACTGCAATCAATAGCTTTCATGGTGTTCTGTTGATTGCGCTATTCAAATGAATTCATGAAAAAATGTTACTTAGGTCCTTTTGAAAATATAAGCGAGAATTCGTCAATTCGTCAATTCGTCAATTCTTCAAATCGTCAATTCGTCAACTCGTCAATTCGTCAATTCGTCAATTCGTCAATTCGTCAATTCGTCAATTCGTCAATTCGTCAATTCGTCAATTCGTCAATTCGTCAATTCGTCAATTCGTCAATTCGTCAATTCGTCAATTCGTCAATTCGTCAATTCGTCAATTCGTCAATTCGTCAATTCGTCAATTCGTCAATTCGTCAATTCGTCAATTCGTCAATTCGTCAATTCGTCAATTCGTCAATTCGTCAATTCGCCAATTCGTCAATTCGTCAATTCGTCAATTCGTCAATTCGTCAATTCTTCAAATCGTCAATTCGTCAATTCGTCAACTCGTCAATTCGTCAATTCGTCAATTCGTCAATTCGTCAATTCGTCAATTCGTCAATTCGTCAATTCGTCAATCCGTCAATCCGTCAATTCGTCAATCCGTCAATCCGTGAGTTCGTCAGTTCGTCAATTCATCAATTCGTCAATCCGTCAATTCGCCAATTCGCCAATTCTTCAAATCGTCAATTCATCAAATCTCTCAATTCGTCAATTCATCAAGTCACCAATTCGTCAATACGTCAATTCGTCAGTTCGTCAACTCGTCAATTCGTCAATTCGTCAATTCGTCAGTTCGTCAACTCGTCAATTCGTCGATTCGTCAATTCGTCAATCCATCAATCCGTGAGTTCGTCAGTTCGTCAATTCGTCAACACTCGTGAATTCGTCAATCCGTCAATTCGTCAATCCGTCAATTCGTCAATCCGTCAATTCGTCAATCCGTCAATTCGTCAATCCATCAATCCGTAAGTTCGTCAGTTCGTCAATTCGTCAACACGTCAACTCGTGAATTCGTCAATTCGTAAATCCGTCAATTCGTCAATCCGTCAATTCGTCAATCCATCAATTCGTCAATTCGCCAATTCGTCAATTCGCCAGTTAGTCAATTCGCCAATTCGTAAATCCGTCAATTCGTCAATCAGTCAATTCGTAAATCCGTCAATTCGCCAATTCACCAATTCGTCAATTCGTCAATTCGTCAATTCGTCAATTCGTCAATTCGTCATTCCGTCAATTGGTCAATCCGTCAATCCGTCAATTCGGCAATTCGCCAATTCTTCAAATCGTCAATTCATCAAATCTCTCAATTCGTCAATTCATCAATTCACCAATTCGTCAATACGTCAATTCGCCATTTCTTCAAATCTTCAATTCGCCAAATCGTCAGTTCGTCAATTCGTCAATTCGTCAATTTGTCAATTCATCAATTCGTCAATTCATCAATTCGTCAATTCGTCAATTCGTTAATTCGTCAACTCGCCAACTCGTTAATTCGCCAATTCGTCAATTCGTCAATTCGTCAATTCGCCAGTTAGTCAATTCGCCAATTCGTTAATCCGTCAATTCGTCAATTAGTCAATCCGTCAATTCGTCAATAATTTCATCAATTCGTCAATTCGCCAATTCGTCAATTCGTCAATTCGTCAATTCGTCAATTCATCAATTCGTCAATTCGCCAATCCGCCAATCCGTCAATTCGCCAATTCGCCAATTCTTCCAATCGTCAATTCATCAAATCTCTCAATTCGTCAATTCAGCAATTCACCAATTCGTCAATTCGTTAATTCGTCAATTCGTCAATTCGTCAATTCGCCAACTCGTCAATTCGTCAATTCGCCAATTCGCCAATTCGCCAATTCGCCAATTCGTCAGTTTATCAATTTGTCAACTTGTCAACATGTCAATTTGTCTACTTGTCAATTTGACAATTTGGGATTTTTTCAAATCGTTAATTTGTCACTTTATCAAATCATCGATTCGTCAGTTCAACAATTCGTTTAGGGGTCGTGCACTTATTACGGAAGCAATTTTTCTGGGTTTTCGAATTCTCCCTACCCCCACCCTCATGTAAGATTTATTGCATAGAAATGATTTTTTATTTATATGGAGCGTAAGATATTGACCAACCCTTCCTCCCCCATAAGTGCTTACGTAATATGTGTACAGCCCCTTACTTGTCAATTTGAAAATTTGTTATTTTGTTAATTCGTCAAATTGTCGATGTTTGAATTTGTATATTTTTTATTTTGTCAATTTGTCTGTTCATCAATTGGCCAATTCGTAAATTTGTTGATTTATCAATTCGTCAATTCGCCATTTTGTCAATTCATCAAATCGTCAATTCGTCAGTTCAACCATTCGTCAACTTGACAATTTAGTATTTTGCCAATTCGTCAACTTATCAATTCGTCAATCCGTCAATTCGTCTATTCAACAAACAGCAGTTTGTCGAAACCTTAATTTAACAATTCGTCAATTCGTTAATTCGCCAACTTGTTATTTCGTCAATTCATCAATTCGTCAACTCGTTAATTGGCCAATTTGTCAATTCGTCAACTTGTTAATTGGTCAGTTTGTCAATTCATCAATTTGTCAATTCGACAATCATCAATTTGTCAATTGGCTGGCTGGCAAGTATCTGAAGACTATGCACATACGTAAGTGTGTTAAATCCTTCAAGCTAATTGCATTACGTCGAACCACCGCGATGTGGTGTGCGTTTTGCTCAAAGATGAAAGTCTTTATTCTAAAAAGCTATAAGTTGATTTATGAAGCTATAATAGATATAAGTTGGTTATAGTTGACTGAATGATCTCTTCCATGATGCGAGCTTCAACAGCACAGGTGGTAAAATCTACATGTTTAATAGTTTCTAGGGCATCCTTTAACGTGAATTAGGAAGACCATGAAACACATTTTCTGCATTAATTTACATATGGCACCACTGTACTTTTATCATTTCATTATTTCTTGTTCATGTTTTTCGCTGACAGTAGTGGTTCATTTCATCTGGTGTATGGCGCTTCAATGCTGATCCCTCTGAAACACAACTCGACCACCGTACAAATTGACCACCAAGTGTAGTAACCCTGTTGTGGTACGAACATTTGAAGCAGGCAAGCCGGCGTGAAAAACACTTGTAGTAATTGATGTAAAGTGGCGTTGGGGATAGAGCGCGTGATTGGGCCGCAGGTTCACAGCTACAACGAGTCACGGCAAACGCCACGCACCGAATGCATGTAGAACGTGAAATTTCAAATGCCTCCCAGGAGATAACGATTTTTAAGCATTGCCAATATATCCATACCTTTAACTATGCGTATTAAGTAGAACCGATTTAAAGACTTCTCGTCAATCATCGCAAAACCATGGACCCCCTGCGAAAAAATATTGTTTCACTTGACGCAGTCAGACGTCTTCAGAACTGTCAGACTCACCCATATACTCTTCGCGTTGTCTAACCACGTCAAACAAACAACTAGATATGAAACGTGAACCCAAAGCACAAAAAGCGACAAGCAAGACAACCGAAAGCGATTTTTATTATTTCGCCATATATCTTCCCTCGTCTCGGCCAATTTTTCCCATCGTTCGGAGTGTTCTGTAGCCCTGTCCTCACCAGAGTGCTTAACCGGCATCCATCCCCTGCTGATTTGTTTTGCCGTCTGTTGGAGCCTCCGAAATGGCACCTTTGAATCTGCCTGTCCAAAAAAATAAACGAGACCTGTGAGTAGGTACCTGCTTCTTCCCACCGACGGACGGACGACGGCCGCATCAGCTGCTGAGGAATCTGGCGTCCGAAGTGAGTGCGGCGGGAACTGACTGACTGACGAACTCCGGGCGGCTGCTGGGCGCGGGATGATCCGTGGCTAATAATTTAACCAGCTAATGGGTCGATTGCACCCTGGGAGCACGCACATTTCATTGGGCAGGAAATTTAATTTCGTCTACGTTTGTGTTTTTTTTTCGGATCTCGGATGGATGGGGGGAAATATTGATGGGATGAAATGGTGATTAGAATGAAGTTTATGGCCGCATGGTGATTGTTTGTCGTGTAGAATGGGAATTTTTTTCGATACCTAACAGTTTGTTAGCACAGTTGGTTATTTTTATGATGGAAAAATAAACTTAACGAGTCGAACAGGTTTTGTTCCCAATATCGTAGAAAGTATGCTTGAAACCCTTTTTTATTTTGTTACATTTTGGATTCGTAAAGTATTGGAGGTATTCAGAACAGGTAACATTCAAATGCAGATATATTTTTTCAACTATTTTATATATGATACTAGTAATGATAAATCTTATGGCTATTATGAGCTTTTCAAAATAGGTTAATAATGTAGAATATCATTTTTCAATTTTGCCGCTTTCAGTGCAGATGTTGCATATACCTTAGAGTGCATCCGAAAGCCCATTATCTCTATTTTATTCAAAACGTACCATAATTGCATCAAAATCCTTTATTGTTTATGGAATCAATCCTGAAATGGTACAGTGCTCCAATAGTTGCGGTATTTTGTTATTCATGTTCCTATAGTTGCGAATCGCATAGATTTTACAAGGGAGTCGCAACTATTGGTGTAAGGCCAAGGGAAAGAAAAAAATAAAGTATTTTAAAGATACTTTACCAGTTTAAATGAGATTCCAATGTTATTTTTGTTTTGTTTTTAGCTATAAATCCGTAACTCTTTTGCTTGCCTGCTTCGAGGACTGAGTTGGTGAAGTCCACCCACTCTAGACTCGACCACTGTAGTCAGGGTTGCTTTGGTTGCTCGTGGATAAACTATACCAAAATTCCTTTTGGTGCCTTCAAAAATGAATCGCACGCCGCCGAATAATGATGATGATGACCATGACAGCCGATGACTATGAAAAGATTATTGCAGCGGTAAAACACTTTTCAAGACGAATATTATAATATTTAAGTTCAGTTTTTGTGATTTTGGGAATTGGGAAGTGCATATTTTTTATGTAAGTTCAAATGACATTTTTTATAAATATGTAGCATATATAATCATTCTCTATGAAGTCTGGGTATTGAAATCATTGGCTGGTGTTCTCTATGCACAACCTGAGATGAGATAAGACAACTTAAAGCTTAATGCGCTCACACAATTTTTATCACAATTATTGTGACAAATAGTGCGGTCACAAGAGAAAGGGAACAAGACGAAGAAACTTTCATCTCGATTCAGAGGCGGCGCACAACTGTCATTTTTGTTGATTTAGTTTTGCTGCGTCGCAGCATGCGTGAAATAATAAAAATGACAGTTGTGCGTTGCTTCCGTATCGAGTGGTGTGCCCCCGAAAACGCGAGCACTTTTAATCTTGGATTCCGTCAGGAGTGACCTTAAACGACTATTCCTGATTGTAATTATAAACATAATTATAGCAAATATTTATTTATTCTATTTTGAGTTCACTTGTTTATGACGACACCGATGTTGAATAATTCTCGACTACACTCTGTCCTACAATAATAGGTACACCTAATTTATTTAGCATAACTTTGTATCTGTTACTCCGATCTTTACCATTTTCTGACGTAAACTACGTCTAAAGGGAAGCCTCGGATACAGGGTGCAAAATGAAAAGTTCCAAAAATGGGGCCGTCACGACATCATGTAAGATTTCAAACGTTAATAGTGACTTTATCATTTGATGGATTTTTAAAATTTATATATCAATCAATTCGCAAACTTTCCACCAATTCACTAATTGTTGCAACGAATTATCGGACAGCGGTCGTGGTACAATTAAAATTATTCGGTCTTCTGTTAGGACCATCGTTATGCACAGAGAATTTGTTTTACCGAAAATTTCCATCAAAGTGAAAATTCATCCAACAATGGCGGCCAAAAAAGAAAACTCGTCGTCAGTTAGAACATCACTCAAGTGAAATCGTTGCTGGTATGCTGTTAGTAATTGCAAAGGCGCACAATTAAAACAAATCGGTCCTTTTTAGGACCGCTACTATACAAAGAGAAGGGTTTGATTTGCCGTGTTTGAATTTGATTGAATTTGCGAAAAGGGCGACGATAGGGCGACAAATTTATTTTTTTCGCTTCGCCGACGGCCAGCTTTGAAGCTGCTGGGACTGCTACCAACGCCATAATTGCCACTTTCAATTTGAAGAAAATTCGTCTAAAATCAATTATCTTCCTATCAAAATAGGGATCATGAAAAGATGCGTCTTGATGCGCCGTTACAACCACTGACAGCAACCAAACGATTCTCCGAATCTAAACAGAAAATTTCACTTCATGCCGCTAAATGGAGGTCTCCAGTAGCCTTGCGAGCAAAGGCGTAGGATTGCCAATCCGGAAATGGCAACTTCGATTCTCGGTCCAGTCTAGGAACTTTCTCGACACTTTGGGCATAGTGTATCCATTGTACGTGCCACACAAGTCTCATGCAATGGAAATGCTAATAGAATTTTTCAACTTTCAACAGGCCAAGTTCCAGTTGAAATGAAGAGACATTGAAGAAGAAGAAGAAGCTAATTGATTGCAGCAGCTGCTCTGACTAATAAATTGTCTACAGCAGCCTTCGCTGACGGCAATCATTGATGCCTTTGGGATCACTAACAAGGCAAACCATTTAATTCTATTTCACTTTCAAGAAATTGTGTCTAAAACATCTTTTTTCCGTTCCAAATTGAGGTTTAGAGAGGAACCGATTTACGCTTCTTGAAACTTTATTGTGAACTTACAACAGTGATCGCGCTCGAGAAAGCAGCTTTCTTATATCCAAAATAGATTGATCAGAAAAGTTTGTTTTATTTTCAGTTATGTGTCTTTACAATTAATATCAGCAACCAACCGAATGTCTGAATCTTGCGAGAATATTTCTCTTTCCATGTCAGATTGTTCTTAATCCCCTATTAAATGCAAGCAAGCAAATGAGAGAAGTTTTCACCACATTACAAAGCAGAATCTCATGGTGACTGTCGAAAATTGGATGGCGTAGTTCTTGAACTCTGTGGCGGCTGTCGCAAAGTAGATGCGACAGAAAAGTATATACAAGGATGCGCTTTTCCAAATATTAAGCACAATCTAGCAATATAATCACTTCACATTGTAAAATGGTTACAGACACTACTACGGCGATTAAATTCACTGCAGCAGCCTCCACCGACGGTCATCACTGATGTTACCATAATTGACATCAAATTTTCTGTTCCTGTACAGAATATTCCATGAAGGCTAAGCGATGATGATTCTACACAACACGCCGACAAGCACCACCGATATCGATGCTAGGATCACAACCCGCTGGACGTAACAGACTCCGACGACTGCCATTGACGCAGGGACCGCTTTCAATGGAATCTCGAACAAAATGGCTCGTGAGCGCGAGCTGCTTTCTTCTATTCAATACTAGCAGACCCGACGAACTTCGTTTCGACTAAAATTGATTTTATTCTTTGATTAGTTCTCGAATTATGCGAAAATGTTTGGTTCATTTATATGGGACCTCTTTTCCAGAAGGGGGAGGGATGTCAAATTATCACAGAAACATATCTTACCTTCCAAAACCTGCACATGCCAGATTTGGCTCCATTTGCGTCATTAATTCTCGAGTTATGATGAAATTGGTGTTTCATTTGTATGGGAGTCACTCCTTTCCAAAGAGGGGGGGTTCGAACCATCTAGAATCTATAGATGAGCGAAAGCATGGCTGAGTCGATTTTTTTGCCCGTGCACTCGGGCGTATGACGTCACAGCCCTTAACGTTTCCATTGAAATCGTGACGTCATGCTCGTTTGGAGACACGTTTGACAGTTCGTTTGGAGACAGAGGATTTATCTTCGCTCATCTATATATTCCACTATCTATATTCGATACACGGTATACAGAAAACAAAGTAGGCTTGTTAGAAAAATTACACTTCGAATGTGACGCATATTTTATCGCCACATGTTGGAGTACAAAAGTAAGCATGCTGCGACCGTAGAGCATCGTCTGACTCCAGCTTGTGCGAAGATAACAGAGACGTCACATGTTTACATTCAAACTGAATGTTTACATACGTGATGAGCCTGCCTTGTTTTTTGTATGCCGTGGTTCGATATTATTCGGAGAGCGGTTCCAGTATCGACATCAGTGGTGTTCTCTCGCGTAATTGGCGGTTGCTGCAGATCAAGTTTGCTGTAAATAATCGTTGGCCGCCGTCAACAACATCATCAAGATCGTTTAACTTCACGTAGAAGTAACACACACGAAATCATTAATTTAGTGTACTACCCTTGGTGGGGGCATCCATCAATTCAGCTGTTATTGGTCGACGGTACAGCAGCAGTGCCTTTCTCTGCTTTGTTCTCTCCGAGGCAGCCAAGTTGGTTGCGACGAGACGGACGCAATGAGAAAACAGAACTGTGCAATAAAAATCCTATTCGACTAAAATGCTGATGTCATATTAGAAATTTGGAGACAGTACTCGTCGATGGCAAATCCCGCCGCACGCGATGGCCTATGCGCAAGTCAAGCCACCTTCCTTTGGCCAGTGGAGATATATCAGCTCCCACACTGATATTCTTCCCTCCCCCTTCATACGGGAGCTTGGCAGAAGGAAGGTCGTGCGATATGTGCCATCACAAATATTGCCCTCCGCTCGCTTTCAAATCGACTTCTATAAAAACATTCTTCATGCCTGCCGTATCCTAACGGAACTATCAATTCTATACTTTCGCCTCTAATGCTATCATGAACATGTACGTCCAAGTTTGGAAGATGATATTAGCATTTCCATATCATCATCAAGATTTCGAAATTCATCCAACAATGATGGCCGTCAGCGGTGGTTGCTGCAGAAATCTTGTCGTCGGTGGGAGCAGTACTAAAGCGAAATTTTCTCGTATACTGATAGTGAATGGCGCACTTAATCGGTCCTTTTTCGGGGCCATCATTTTATAAAGAAGGTTTTGTTTGCTGTATTGGAAATTATAGCCCAAGTGAAATTTTCTCGCAAACCTGTTACTACCGTTTTGCTGCTGTTAGTGCACGGGGAATTTTTTGCCAGTGTCGGCCGTTGACGGGCAACTGCAAAAAAATTCACAAAGATGACAACTGTAGCAAATAAGCGGTAAATCATTGAGTAGCTGTCGTCGGTGACAGCAGAATTGTGGAAGTGTAATGTTCTCTCTCATTTTTCACTCGCTGCCGACAAATCTGCTCTACTATGAATTTAAGCAAATTTTTTTGAACGCTGCCGATGCTGATGACAACCGCACGATGATTTCAAGCAAAACCGCAAAAGCTCGTGGGAAAGCAGCTTTTTGATTTGACATGAGACGACGACTTCGCTGGTAAAATTAGCGATTATGACCTAATATTTATATGATATTACGATTCTCATTGCAGGTTTGACGTAGTTAACGTCGAGCGGTCGTGTCTTGTTTTTTGCCAATAATGTGTTTATATCGGTTTTAGAATGCAAAATAGTAATTTAATTGAGTTAATATAAGGCATTACTCGTTAAAAAAAGCCTATGATTAATAGAATGAAACCTTCAATCTCTGTCCATTCGACTTTTTTCTGTCGACTTTTTATCTTTTTGATCTTTTGTCCTTTTGACCTTTTGACCCATCTATTTTTTTCCAACTTTCTTTTCTTTCAAAATTCTGTCAATTTTTCCACCTTCTTTTCCTTCGACCTTCAGTATTTTAGACCTTTTGTCCTTTCGACCTTTTGTCCTTCGAACTTTCGACCTTCGACCATTTGTCCTTTCGACCTTTTGTCCTGTCAACATTTTGTACTTCTGACCTTTTGTCCCTTCGACGTTTTGTCTTTTCGACCTTTTGTCCTGCGACCTTTTGACCTTCGACCTTTTGACACAGATTCCAAATAGGTAATTTGACCGAAAACGCTGTCTGATCGAAAATATCATTTGACCAAACGGATCGAACGGCCGAAAATGTCATTTCGGGAACGGGTAATATGGCCATAGATTTAGACATTTGACCAAAACGACAACATTTTTGGCCTTATATCCAATTCGACAGATATCAAAAATTTATTTGGTCGAATAGGTTATTTGGCCGAACATACCGTTTGGCCACTTCGAAGAAAGAACCATTTAGGCGGAAATATCATCTGACCGAATCAATCATACTGTTAAAAATGTAATTTGCTGAACGGCCCTTCCCCATTCCAAATTTTGCTTTCGAAGAGAAATTCGGCCTCATGTTCATTTTGGCAAAACGGTGTTTTCAGCTAAATGACATTTAAATTACCTGTTCGATATTTTCAGCCGAATGTCCATTTCGGCTTCAGCCTAGAGGTTTGCTCGGACAAATAACTTTCAGGAGTGACTTTCGACCAAAAAGTAAAATTTTCACCCAAAGTTACTCGGGATTGCAACAAGAATATTGTCATAATTTCGAAAGAAAATCTGTGGATTTCAACGGGAAATATTTCAGAATCTAACGGAAAGCTTGGCAACGGAATATTTTATATAACTTTATGCAATTTTGAAAACATTTCCATAGTTTCATCGAGATGGTTCTTTGAAAATCCAAAGAAATTTTCATTTTCAGACCTCAAATTTGATTCGGCGTGAGAAACTATAAATCATTGGCGTACAAATTTTAAATGACGACACGTCGATGCAAATATGTCGGTGGCAGCGCACAGTTTCATTGAGAAAGTTTCTGCTTGTATTGATTTGGCCTTATGTTCTGTGCATAAAGTAGATCATACTAACATGAATACTGCTGAAGTTAAAGTTCATAAACGAGATGATTATCCTAAACAAACTGTCCGACACGAACCGTTAGCCAAGTGTTTAAGGATCATAAAACTGACGTGATGCAATGCGGTTGGCATGATCTCAATCTGATCGAAGCCGAATCCTAGAAGCGCGGTATGCTTTTCCTGTTGGTACATGAAGAAACCTAGTTAAGTTAATATCACGCAGAGCTCAAGCAGCAACTGTGAACAATGGTTATAGATCACCAACTATTGGAGATTGAAACTGGTGGAACCGATTTCTATGACAATTGTGTGGATTATCATATTCGAACTTTGAATTGCTCAAAAATCCGTTTTAATCTCAAAAGGTGTTCATACCATCGTTAATGAAGAATTTCTCGAATAGGAAAATAAACCTAATTAAGAGAGCAAAACGCATACATCTTTTATTTTGATCAATTTAATAATGTTCTGTGCTGATTTTGTGAAAATTCGTCATTCCTCTACTCACATAGTACTGTAATATAATTAATTCCACCAGTTTTGGCTAATGTCCATGAAAACAAATTTGGGCGCCAATCATAAACACACTTTGTAAACGAATGATGCGATTTCATGTCAACATCAATAAACTATGTAGCCCTATGAAAACATGCTCAAAATTACATTCCATCTTCATGCCAATGTAAGCCATTTCAGCTCAAAATCTATTCTAGATCTATGCGGGCGAGTCACAACCTAATTTCAAAATATACTTAAAGCACAACGTTGACTCTAAAAAGGTTAAGTGGCCATTTATGAAACTCATCGCCATACTCTCTCAAACGTCGCATAAATGTCACATCAATATTGAGTGGTCTCCATAGCTGGCGGCCATGGATAATGCTATTTTTGTCAATGCATTGTTCCTTCATAGACCGGATTCGTCGTGATATTCTTCCTTTTTTTTCATGCAAAATAGCTCAACACCGTTTTGAGTGCGGTACCTTCGTCTCAGTTCACGCTTCGAGTTGAGGTGTAAATGGAACCATTTCTTTGTGAAGCGACTCTGCTGGCATGCAACCCATAGGTGTAAGGCTATGACATTCGTCGCCGTTGTCTCATGCTGAGTGCAATCAAGCTTCAAGAATTTCTTCGTCTGGAGAACCATCGTAAGAAACTGGCGGCGGCGGCCGACCGGCGTGTGGCTATATTGGCCCATGTCGGCAACCGAGCCCTTAAGAGTAAGAAAGTCGTAAAGCTGTAAAATTTCACTGGACAAACATCACCATAAATAAAATGTGAATTGCTTTTGGAAGAGTTTTTTTTGTCCATCTTCTAGAGATAGAACGTGATGCATCGTCAACAAACAAACAGTTTCAATTCCGAAACCCCTTCAGAGTCTGCCGCCCGCCCGGCGTGAGCAAGAGCAGGGCAACAGCTTAATTTGATGCGTGGCGCAGTGACCGGAGATTCAAACAAGATTTGTCTGAAAACGCTCATTGTATCATTTTCTCAAGAAACTATTGAACATTTTCATCTGTCAACTATTTAGTAGCTAGGCCTGAGATGAAGTAAATCAAATCGAGGTATTACATTTCATTGCATTAGATCATTTAATTCAGTTCACACAGCTGTCTGCAAGTAGTTCGAAAATTGTACACCCTCAAAATTATTCCATTGTGAGTTCTTCTTCATTTCAACAATCAAACATATTCAAACAACCGTCATGCATTCGTGCGTCTTTTGCCACAAAGTCTCTCCACTGTGCACTCTCCATGCATGGACCGGTTCTATCGCGGTATCGTTCCAACTTAATCAACGATATCGCCATCGCCGTCCACATAAGCTCACACTTTGTGACAATCGGAGGACGCGTCAAAGAACAAAATTTCCTCATAATGGGATAATAAGATACTGAACCGAGGAAAAAGTAAATAATTTTAGCTATTAAAACAGCATTTCCCGTGTGGGCATTCGTCCACGGTGCGCTAAGCCGTTGTTGATGTTGCTGCGAGTATTGTGGGCTTACTGACTGATTGACGAGAATTGATTCTATGAGCGCAAGCGAGGAGCATTACATCCACGGGAGACAGCTGACACAATGTTGACAGTGTTGCACTTTAATGAAGGAGGAACCTTTTTATTGTCTTTTCTCGCCTCCATATCGTATGGTTATTTTTTATCGACGTGTCTTTCGTGTGATCTTAATCCGACAAACCCAACAAAGCCTCCACAGTATAATAACTTACTTGACACTTTTTTTGTGGATGCAACGCAGGTTCGATTTTACAGATGTTTCGAAGGTAAGAATGGTGATGGGCAGATGGTGTACTGTAAAAAGAAGAATTCTAAATGCGCTGATCACTTTTATTACTATTTGTACGAGTAATGCAGCGATTGAATGACAATTTTTTTATAACTATCAAACTGCTTTAGTCAATAAAGCTTGAAATGACCATTTGTCCATTTGATAGGTATGGTAGAAAAACATTACCAACAGTTAGAAGAAACATTCTTCTATCATAATTTAAATTTTAGTCAAGTAGTAGATTGCATGTGATCTGTGGTGGCTAATATGTATGAGGTGCACACTAGAGTAATTCAAATTTCGCTCCTCTATGCTCAAACGATGATATTTGCAGTTTCAATATTCCTTCTAAATTTTTAGCTAATTGGTTGCTATTTGCAAATTTTTTATGGATTTTTTTATAGAAATCGCCTTTATATAAAACCCGTTTTGTGAGCTGGCCCATTAACTATTTCAATATAGTCAACCTGCTGACTTCATAGAATCCTTCCTAAGATAGAAGACAGTTGTTGTTGCAAGGTTTTTTAAGCAAGGTTATAAAGAAATCAAAATTGATAATAATGTTATACTAATAACTTTCTTGCAAGATTCGTTTCACAACTATGACGATCTGAACCCTTGCAGAATTTCCTATGTTGCCAACCGGAACAAAAAAATTGAATCCTTTTAATCAAACCATGCATTTGTTGAAATTGAATAAAACTAATGGTTGTAAATAAGTATTTTATTGGCATGCGAAGTTTGTGATCCATGAGTTTTATTGACGGTTGGTCTTCGATTCTGCTGTCTACCTTCCGACGTGTTATTAACCTGGATGCCTCTTTTCGCGGCAGTCAAGTCTGGTCGTTCTGTTCGCTGTCACTCGTGGGTCATCAAGTCAAGTCGCGTATCGCAGTTTTATGTTTTAGTGAGTGCTAATGAACTGGAAAAATTATAGACTTTTGGGCATACAGTAGGAAAAAGCATTATCAATAGACTACAGTGCGAGCCAAATCATAATGCTATTGAAAAGTGGTTCAAGAGTGCCTAAAAATGACTATCGTGTAAAGGAACAAGTCTCAGCTACGTCGGGATCAGAGTAACTGATCGATGTAACACAGTTCTGTTTGAAAGCGGAAACTAAGATAACGACTGCGAATTACGCAAACGCCTGAAAACTTCGGTAAACGGTACAGAACAAAACCTTATATATTCTAAAATATCATATTAACAGTTTTTTTTGCAGAGTTGTTCAAATGAGAACTACTCATCGAGATCAGATCCCTGAGTGGTATGAAAAGTGGAACGTCATGGGTTGGGCGGGTTGCCTGAATTGCTTGTTTGTCGCACATGGTTCGAACTCGTACTGTTGGTCAGTGCCAACACTCCCAGCGGAAGTATTATCCTATCCTCCACTTCCCGATAAGGATGGTCGGTATTGGCCATTTTTGTCAAATACCGAGCGACGCATCTCCCAATCCGCATTGGATTTTTTAGCAATGTTGCTTCCACTGAGAATGCCTCTCTGGTTCAACGAAGAGCGAATGGTTCCAAGACCGTCGAAAATCAGTGTCTAATACTTGCCCTTAATCCTTTCCGATTCAGTAGGAGAATTCCCTATGGATTGTATGCAAGGATCTGTCAACGTATTTGCACCAGCAATGCAAGTGTTTTGCTCTGCTAGTCCTTCACAACCTTCTTCAACCAATAAACCGGAAAAATATCCATAGAGGCATCTTCTCCGTACCGATCATCAGGTATGGTCGTTGTCTCAGTTTCAAAGATCGCATCAGGAATGATTAGACGCTTCAATGCCCATACGCTTGCCTAATCAAAGTAGCTCTGGATGCCTCCAAGAATAGCCGAAATCGTTTCTGATTAATTGCTTTACGGCAGAATTATTCAAAAAACTGAGAAAGATCGGCGTATTTGGATCGTCTCTCTTGGATTCATTCCTTAAAGCATCGAAATAGTGGCGGAAATTTCTGTGGCTTGATTTGATAATTGTTCCAACGTAAATTGGAACACCGTCGGCTTCATATGAGCAGTAGAACTCACAGAGCAGTAGCTCCACAACAGCTTGAACAGCACAATTTCATACATTGCGGGAAAATTCTCGACGATATCAACCATGTTTATTGAAAAAACGTAATTCACAGTTTGACAGATGGCTAAGAGAATGAAGCAACAAGTAATATTAATGACGATGTTGATCGATATTTGTTGGAGCGTAAAAGCGTAAACGATGCTTACTTGGGCAAAGTTACTCATGCACGCATTTAATTGTTGTATTGTTTGCTCGATGAGTCTTTACTGCTTGTAAGCGAATATTTGTCCCATCTATGCTGGATTTCCTTTTATATGGGACAGATATGCGATTACAGGCAGTTGCTTTATATAGTAGGTGAAAGTTATTCTAGATTTTTATACTCTCAGTAAATTGAATACCGAAAATAAGGTATTTTCCTTCTCTAATACCGGTATTTTCGGTACCCTGCGTAATACTGGTAATACCGGTTTCGGTACTACGTTAGACCACCTTATTCCGATGCTCCAACGGAAGAAGACCCACCGCGGTTACGCCCAATAACGAATTATAGAAGTTAGAACCGATCACATAGTCAAACAACAGCAAAAATCAAAGATTGAACCAACCAAAACAAACTCAGCGGCTGGTCTTAGTACGTTGGTTAAATTCTTGTAATCTTGTAATCTTGTAATATCAACGCACCTCTGACCATAGCTCATCTGCGTTGTATTTAAATACCGTGAGATACGTCTACTGGGCAACACGTCTGGTGTGCACTGCACTAAGATCTCCTTAGATGCAACCTCGAGATCTTACTTAAGGCTCCCAAGGGTCCGTTTCGTTGTGATATGTTGCCATAAAATAGAAATATATGCACTTGCTTTTCTAATCTACGGAATATTTAAATTTACTAATGATATTGATTAGTGACAAGTAAATTCATTCATCGATCAGATTAGAACGAGCTCAGTGCAATTAAAATATAAACGCAATATCTTATCTGCAATTCAGAAGATGTTGGATTGTCCTTGAAGTAATCACGTTGTGACACAGACTCTTGTATTGAGTGGTTGTTATGAATATGAATACCACTGCTGATAGGAACAATAAGATTTTCTTCATCACTGGTCGTCTGGAAAGAGGTAGATAAAAGAATTCGCTTTCACTCGCCGGCGCAAAACATTAGTAAGTAATTAATTATACTACAAGACAAAATACAGTTCTAATAATTCTGTCTTATTAATGGATATCACACATGCCTATCGATATCAACCAACAAAACATATCCTCAATACTTAATAAATTGATAACTGATATAGTTTCATTATTGTCCATATATACCTACTATTCAATCTAGGATAAATTAATTCAGTTGCTAACTAAAAGCTTATCCTCAACGCTTGTCAATAGTCTCCACAATATGAACCTTAAAGGTTATAACTTTGTTCAATCCTACATCTGTTTATATTAAACTCAATCATAACTGCCCTGAAACCGCTTGCAACACATAACTGCCCTGAGCACAGCCACTACATGCGACCCACAGGACCCCAATCGAGGACGGCCTACACTATACCGTTGTGAGCTTACACCTCTCCCTGGGCTGTGACGCTGAAAACATGCTCCTAACGTTTGATGCCTAAAAATAAAAATAATAAACTAATTACACTAAATCTTACACTTTGATCGAACCCGGCTGACATTCGTTAAACAATGTGTTCCATGAGTGCTGATCACTCATGATAACGCCCGAATCGGCGAATAAAATTCAGTTTAACGCAGAGTTTAAACCCTCTCTTGCGCTAAGTAATGCTGAAAACCTAACTTCAGGAATTTGATTCGTAGAAACAAATTATACTGAAATTGGTGCGTGGCAAAATAAGTTATACTATTAGCTAATTTAGTTAAACCTGACTACCCACATTATACTGGCCCGTTTGGAGTCATCCAGTGGCACTTGGTCTTAGCATTCGTTTTCTTTTAAATTCTATAACAATTCACCACGCTTAATATTAGTAATATGTAGAACGAATGTTGACTATTACTATACTAAGTATAGTAAAAGACCGGAAGTAGGGTATCCAATCATGGTTTGAACAAATGGCGGGTTTCAGATGAGCCGACAAAACAAAGTTGATTTATTCCATTAAAGGGACATGTTAGTCTGATTTCTATTTTATAAGTTAGTTTATTATCTTTCTAAAACATCCGGTGCACATAATTATGCTAGTTTCATTGAAAAACTTAATAATTACATAGCTTTGATTCGTACCATGGTTTGAACTACACTGTTCATGGTTTGAACTAAAATCGTACCATGGTTTGAACTCTGCAGCAGCCAAGCTCCTAAATATAATACTAATCACATGCATGAAACGTGGAAATCTATAGAAAAGCAAATTTGTTTTACTATTCATCTTCTCGCATTAGATTAGTCTCGAAACGTGAAAATCGTCTAAATTATCGATAAGAAAATTGCGATTTTCCATATTGAGATGTAACAAAATGTTCAGCTAGGCGCATGCAGCGCTCCTAGCGGACAGCAGCAGAACATGACTGCATTTAAAGTTCAAACCATGGTACGAATTTAGTTCAAACCATGATCAGTTTTTACCTTGTATAAATATTACATTTTAACAATTTAAAACTGTTTCTTAATTGTATGATGATTCAATCGATTACAGATAAAATAGCGTTCTTTTGATATATTGATCTCACTCCTGTGTCATAAAATGCGTCCTTTACGAGCTTTTGAAATTATGCCACTGGCGGGGAAATTAGCGCAAATTCAGGACGTTTTTAAATCGCTTTATTTTATTATTAAACAATATGTACAAATGTTTATAAACTCTATCACTTCCAGTATACCTAAATGTGCCATTCATTCTGTTTTAGGGTTCATTTCCTACCAATAAGATGGTAATTTCTACTGATTTCAAAATAATTCAAACCATGATACGCTTTTCACTAGTTCAAACCATGGTTGGATACCTAATAATTGGGCCAGCCACCACCACGTCTTAGTACGTTGGTTGTAAATTAGTCTTCAATCGTTTCCTGTTACAAACACAAAGCAAAACCTAGCTAGAGGTAGCAAGAGTTGTTCTGGATTCGTATCTTGCTAAACGATAGAAATTCTCAGCCACTCATCGGTAGCCAAAATCGGACGCCCTGTTGTCAAATCTACATAGAAGGTGGAGAACAACTCACGATCATTCCGTATCTCCATTCTATCGGACAACATTCAGCTATCGTGCTACCTGAGATCCTCCACTCATCGATCCATATCTACTGATAATTTGTCGAGTTTTCCAACACTGCTTGTATATTCCTGTTTCACATTTTATAGAGCTATTTGAGACTTGACATTTACAGGGTGTTCAATAAGTTCGAATTCACTTTCAAAAATGTTTAAAAATTGTAATTAAATTACTTTTCCCTACATTTCATTGATAGTATTGTTTATAGGAACGTTTGTAACATTTCTTCTGGAATGACCTTTATTGTGTACTTTTTTACGAGCTTCAAACGTTTTTGAAATCCATCGCAAGCACAGCATCTTTGAATTTAAGTTACTGACCAATTAAATGTCTTTAACATAATAAAGGACCAAACAAGAAAGTTAAGGTGAAGGTGGGTTGAGTACCAAAACAAAGCTTTGAAAGTATTGTACAATAAAACATGTCATACTGTAGTAGTATTGTGTCGTATTTATAAAAAAACATAAAATATTAGTAGACCCAGCTCCAACAGTTCAGTCGATTCCGTCCCGAGTGTCCTCCGAAACCGAATCGAACAAAACCTGGGTGAGCACAAGCCGGTTCAAGTTTGTATGAAAACTAGTATGTGAAACTAAACCTTTCACTACACTGGCACAGCGCCTCCCTCCAAACGCTGGTGAAAAAAGAACCCACATAGCTGAAAGCAACATTCCAGAGACTCACTGAACGAAATTGCACCGCAGAAAAAACCATTGATTACGTAACGCAAAAAATAGCATTTTATACCCCGCTCACCCCCATGTCACACTTTCGTCGAAGATCTCCCTGGTAGATATCACAGACAAATTCTGGCTATTTTGTTGAATTCAGTTTCACTGATTCCTTCTGAGAGCCTGATTATCATGCTAAACAAAGATGTTATAGATCGTTATAATTTGCGTTCGATCATTTAGTATTTTGTCAATAACTTATTCCAGACTGATTTGCAAAATGTGTTGTATGGTGGACTTCTAGTGCGAAGGTTTTTCTACAACTCTGCCTGATGGTTTGTTGTTAGAATTCAACTAATAACGGAGTTATAGCGCTAGTAGCAGTAACTTAAACTAAATTATTGAAATTTCGTTATCATTTAGTCTAAGTTACGAAAATATTGCTGTAACTACGTTACTAGTGGATCGAATGCAAATTACTAAATGATCGATAACATCTTTGATGCTAAGACTGGCAACCTCGATTAAAATCGACTTCAACTATTGGAACGACCATTCAATATGCATTGTCAATGGAGTTGAGAGCTCGAATATTCATCTTGTTTTTTAGTTAGAACAATTGTCCAATTCAACCCAATAATTCACCACTTAGTCGGGCAAGAACGAGACACTGAAGACGACCTTACTGTTGAGGTCGAAATACGTCTGCCAAGGTACAATTAAGTGGTGAATTAAATGGCATTGTACAAACTTGTCTTATGACAAGTAGTATTTCATCCAGTCATATGGTCTCCCCTCGCCAGCATGCCACAACAGAATAATGTTAAATTCATCGTCATATCAAGTCATACAAACCTGAAACGACCTGTGCACGATAAGCCCTATTTAAACCAGCCCAAACCATCAAACGACACCCAAAATAGAAATCATCGACTGATCCTGGCGGAGCAAAATCATTTTGAACCACCGTTATTGTTTGTGCTATCGGTGCTGCCGGTGTTTACATTCGCTCCGCGATCAGTTTTTCATAGTTTTTTCGGGCAAAATAGGTTTTATAAAGTTTTCGGTTCAAACAAGTGATCGACTTCAAAAGTGATGTTTCACTTGCATTCCATCAACATTTCGGGCTGCTCATGCGAAGAAGTGAGTAAAACAATTTTCCAATGCCCTTTGAGCAGAAGTGAAGTGCAGTGATAACCCCACAAATCGCGAACGGCTATTAAATTGGCACAAAATTGCTGATTTATGATATAATTCGAGCAGAAATATAGTGATTCTTCGAGAAACATGCTCATTATCACGGGAAGTGAATAAATATGCTGAGCAGGTTAGTAATTCGAATATTGAACTTTTGTTCGAAGCTGTTCGATGCAGTCGAATGTTTGTGGGAGAGGATGCGGAGGTGTGGGTTGACCCGTGGAAGGTCAGGTGCCATATTGACGGCCATCGTGGTACTCTTCCAACTATGTCCTTAAGAGGGTTCAAATCCGGGAAGCTGTGAGGTCGCAAAGTTTTGTCCAAAAGTCGATGAAATTGTCCCCATATAAGGCTTAAATCGCATTTTCGTGTATAAAGGTTATCGTCCTATTGGAACAAGTAGGGCTGATCTCCGTCTTATCACCGGGCCATTGGGTATAAATCTCCCCAAAATATCAGTTTGTAGTACACCGCAATGATTTTGATCTTCAAAAATGCTGTTACAATGCCCAATCCATTTTCACCGCGCGTAATAAACAAACAACAAGTGAGAATGTCAACACAACACACATCCGTTAGCGATATATACCGCCAACTCTGACACACATACTTATACAGAATATGTACATTGGGCTAAACACAAAAATCAAACATTTGAATTCGAACTTATTGAACACCCTGTAATTATTTTTGTTTTCAAGCGCATAGGAACGAATAGAATTTGTTTTCATCGATAACATCATCATCTGGAAACGTTTCGGGATGATAACAAACCTTTCCTGTCGAGTGATCGTCACTAAGTTTTAAGAATTAGAGTTATGCGAATTCGTTATGTAGAATTCGTCCAAGAATATCTCTCTATTAATCACATGCACGAGGTCGACGACGAAAAGACCGCAAAACCATCTATTATACAAAACAAACCCTAAATAATCCACCTAGTGGTGTTGATGCCTTCTTCGTGCAAAAGAAATAAGAATCTCCGGAACTATTGTTCAAGATAATTCGTCATGGCCTCGGCAGATGTCGGAGCACCGAAAGAAACAGTGAAAATATCAAGCAAGGTAGCTGTACTAATTGTGACAGTCTGATTCATAGACAACTACGTGCAATGCGATCGTTGTTAAGCGTGGTGGAATTTGCAGGATTTGCCGACTTCATTGCCATGAATCGTTTATATAGAGGCCTGCTCACCAATTAGATCTGCAGTATAGTTTGCTCAGTTTGAAAGAAATGGAAGAGCAATACAAGTTGGAAGGCAAGAGCTCGAAGGGTCGAAAGGCGTTTGCAGAGGAAAGAAAAATTTTACAACAACGAGACGATACATTACAACATCAAAATAAACAACGAACTGAGGAGTGGGTTGATAAACATACAGGCAACGGTGGATAGCACCCAAGGTCAACTAAAGGATCAGGAACCAGCTGCGATCATCAGCTCACGCCAGCAGGTAAATCGGCATCAGGAACGGACTCTTTTACCGGAAGGGCAGCAACCGCTGTCTCCCTCGATGCAAGCTGCTACTAATGTTGCGGCATAGGCAGCAGTAGATGCTGCGCTTTAAGCAACAAACCCTTCACGGCTACCACAAGAAACAAAAATGCTGAAGAAATCCCCGAAAGATATCTCCAAGCCTTCCAAGCCATAGTACACAACTATTATGTAGATGACTACTTGAATAGCTTTCAAATTGTCGAAAAAGTTTTACGAGTTTCGCAAGAGGTGAAGATGATTCACAGTGAGGGAGGATTTTTTTTTGAGAAATTGATTATTCAATACAATACAAGGCATGAGGGAAATCAACGCTAATAACACCAAAAGTCTAGCGCCTAAAAAGGATCGGGCTGGAGGCAGTGTGAGGGATGTTGAGGACATATAAGATGACGTACTTTATACTCCACCCTATTGGACGATAACGCGCGACCAATGCTAAGATGTCTGATGAGTTCTTTTCGACCCGCTCGGTTTACTCAGCTCTGACTTGGTGCATGGAAGGATTCCGTGATTCTGTGAGGAAGATAAACCAAATACAAATATCTCACTAGAACTTCAAGCAGCATTGTTAGGAGCATAACAAACCAATAAAAGTGGGTTGTTGCACTCAAAACCGTAGTTGGGCCAATAACCCAAATTTGAGTAAATGACTTTTCTGGCACTAGGTAGTTTGTCTTTAATCCCATGTAAACAATTTACCCAAAGCTAAGTTTAATTTATCCCATGGACCTTAATCAACCCAAAAAGAGAATATTGAATTTCTAAATTTGGTTATTGTGCTGACAACCTTGGTGAGGTGTTTGCATCTTGCTCTAGTTTTGATAGCAATCATGGAAAGAAAGAAAACTACCAAAATTTGGGTAAATTTTTGCTGCGATATTCTCATCAGTGCGTATATTGGGTTGGGTTGATTTATCTGTCCGTGTAGATTGATGCAACGTATTATCGAGAGTCATACCGTGGCTGTAACGGTAGCGAAACGATATCTGTGGAACCAGTATGTAGCTGGCGTGGATACGCCATAGGAGACCATAGGACCATAGGAGATAACAGCAGTACGTAGCCTGTAGAACTGAGGAGATTCTCACACTAACTGATGCTAAATAATGGAGATGGGTGCCGATCAAATTCAATCCGGTTGATGCAGCAACGAAGTGGGGAAAACGGCGTGTGTTGAAGCAACAAGTTGCTGGCTTAGAAGTCCGGACTGTCTTTATTAGACCGAAGAAGTATGGCCCCGTTCTAGGAGTACGTATTTAACTGCAGCTGTAGAAGAAGAATTGCGTCTCTGTCATACATATCGAGCTGCAGCTGTATCAAAGGCAATAATCGATTAAAGATTCTCCAAGTGGGAACGCTTACTGAGAACTATGGCCTACGTGTGCCGGTTCATCCAGAATCTGAAGCGAACGGGTAACTATATTCTTCAAAGGATACTCACTGCAGATGAACTGAAGCTGGCGCAGGCAACACTTTTCCGATCAGTGCAAGCGTACCCTGATGAGATGGCGCTTTAGTCTGTCAAAAAACAACTCCACGGGAGAATACAAGTGCTCTCCATGCATTGAATACATTCATTGACAGCCGGATCAAAGGAGCTAGTATTGCAGTAGCGTCGATGAAGGTTCGCGAATAGATTTCTTCGGATCATTTCAGGTTAAGGCTGGTCGCTGCTATGCGAAAAGATGGATAACTCAATTCACCTGTCTTACAATTTCAGTTTTTCATGTAGAATTGATATTCAACCTGTAACCAAATCCTGCATAGAGTGTGTACCCCGTTTCATCTACCTTCCTTAGCTTAGCTTAGATATTCAACCTGTAACCAAATCCTCAGAGTGTGTACCCTGTTTCATCTCCATCCTTAGCTTAGCTTAGCTAGACTGACTTTACATATCAATGGTTTACTCCGTGATTGATCAAAGCTGGTGCAAATTGCACTTCGATCCAAGTGAATAGTGGTTGGGATTTACCATCTATTCTCGAAGTGCACGTTTCAGACTCTCAAATATTGATCAATAACAGCGCGCGGCCGAGTCCTTACAGTCAGTTGGGAAAGGAAGCGAAGGTTAGAGTGTGGTTATTGTTGCTACAGGGACCGAGAATACCTCTGTATCTCCACAAGAACCACGGAAGGAAATTGTGTTAGTTGGGAGGGGTAATCAGAAACATAGATCGGATTCACAATGGAAAGTGATGTGACTTGCAACTTCTATTTTACGGATATCTTACTTTTCAACAGTATTAGCATTTTCTTAACCGAGTAGACGAAAGTAGCTCAACAATATCAAATGTTGATTAGATAGAAACATGAGACACGGACATGATTGATACACGAGATAAAATATCAGACGACCAGATCAATACTTTGCACGAGAACATCATGAGATGCTTATGCTATTTGTAAGAAGTAATTAATATCATGTGCCATTGGTTTGTTCTTATTCATAGCATAGCTTGATATCCAAATGATACTTCGGTGCAAATTCTTGATGTTGTTGCCTGTCCTTTCATTCCCTCCATCACCCAAGTCCATATCATGTTTTGTTATTCTGTTCATGGCTTCTACCCGGGAGCTGATCTTTTGAAATAGAAGTTTAATTGTTTATACAATGCAAGAATAAACAATCAATCGCTCAAAGTAAGCGATTGTTCAATTAAATTTGAACTAAAACGCGAACTCAATCCTTATTTCTTGAACGCGAAAGGCTTAGTGAAAACTGAGGAGTCCTCTGCCATTACGAGCATTCATTGGAAGTTTGGAATTGGGGCGTTTTTGTGACCGATTTGACCGAACTACATGTGTTACAGAACTTTGTATGATTGTTCAATTGTTCATCCATCGCGAGAACAAACAATTAATAATTGATTTTAGCATTGAGCAATTATTGCTCAAAGAGCAATGATTGAGCAATTATTGCTCAAAGTGAGTGATTGTTCATTTCAATTTTTCAATAGTTCAGCGCCTTTAATCCATTTAAGGGGGCTTGGTAGTCATATGGCTACTGCTTCTGCCTCATACGCAGGAGGTCGTGGGTTCAATCCCAGGTCCGTTCCATTCTCCTACTTTGTATCTTTCTCTTTATTTCTCATGTTCTAGCAATCGCTAGAACTGGAAATGGACTTCCATACCGTTTCCATTATTATTCCTATACCTTCAACTTGAGTATTCTATCAGTAATCTGCTAGAATTGGAAATGAACTTATAGAGCTCGTTTCCTACATCCAATTAGAAATTCCATCAGTTACCTTCTCCTATCTATCACATTGGCAGCTCGTTAACCAAGACGGACCTCTGCCTCTCCAACCTAACCCAGAAATTCCAACAAATTCCGCATGAACTCGTGGCAAGTGCAGAGGTATATTCGGCTTGCAGTGGGCGAGTGATTGCATCATCATTTCCTCCCCCTTCCCTATATTGACTTGCATTCTGACGTGGCAGGCGCCAGTATGACCCAACAAATGAGATCACCAGTACTTGTACATTGAAGATGTGTGCTAGTCCCAAGCAAACATCTGTTGGTTCCCTGTGCAAGAACAGCTGATCTGGTCATAATGGAGTAGCAACTACGAGCAGTCAATCAAGCTCAAGCTCAAGCTCAAGTTCAGCGCCTTTAATCCATTGTTTTCATAGTAAGGCAAAATCCTTAAAGAATTCGTCAATCGATTGATACCAAAATCTCCTAAATCAGTTGGAAGAAGGAAAATGGATATTTCCTGATCACTTTCTACGTCAAAATCATGAACAGCCTGCCTGCTTAAGTCGATCAAACATCCAGTGACGGCCGTCAGCATTGGTTACTGAAGTGCAAAAGAAAACTGATTTTTAAAATCTTTCCTTTATTTGGTTGGCACTCTGTGTTCCTTTTAGACATTCGTTATTGTTATCATTGCCAGGTCCATTTCATCGTGTGTCCAATGTTGCATTGTTCGGTTGCAATTTTTACCGGTACCTTGGAGGAATGCTTCCGAGAAGAATAACTTTGTCAGTCATCATTGGGCAGCCGTGTTGGTAATACGCGCACCCAAAACGCCACCGTTTAGACTGCACCTCTGACTGACAAGGGCATGGTGGAGGGCTGGAAATCGAACCCATGACCATCCTCTTATAACGCGAACGTGTAGCCAACTACACTACGGACGGGACCTCCACAAAAATAAAGCTAAACTGAGAAAAAAATTCTACAAAGCACAAAACATATTTGGACTGCAGAAATTTCAATGGCATCAATGACCCAGTGACGGCCGTTGATGCTGCATACAATTTATTCGCAAAGGTGGAGTCTGCAGCGTTTCAGCACCTGTTCCTGAGCTGGCAATTTTCTGAATTTGGTTTCGCCACTGTTGGTGCTTTGAGATGTGCAATATTGAGGAAAAAAAGGTTTTCTTCAATACCACCATTTTATAGGAAAGAAAACTTGTTTGAGAAGATATTTTTTCAAAGTGTAGAACACAATAGCTTGGTAACGGCAGGAAGATCAATCGCAACGATGGCCCTACGTTGTCCAACGTCTACCTTGCGGTCGCGTCTGATTTCCCTACTGATTTTTCAATTAGATTATAGATTTCTGATGTTCGGAATTGTCTATACTCAACGCTTTACAATCAAGAAATCAATTGTGCCTTAATTGTCCAATATTTATTGAATGCAATACTCAATATAAATAACGAAGAAGGAAAAGACAGCCAGTGTTAGAACGTGAATTCAATCGACACTGGTTCAAAGCACATATTTACGCTTCCTATACCCAAATCAAACGACCGTTTGCCATCTGCTCAACAAACACTCCAACTAACAACCTCCCACCACCAGTCAGCTTGTTGATGGATGGACAGTTATGAGTTTAATTTGACGAACTGTTACACTAACATAGATAATTGCAAGAAAGGCTAGCAGAAAAGTATGATGCCCAATTCTCAATAGCTGCATGAATTTCTAATGGGTATTCATTGTAGTGAATTTAAGGAAACTGTTTGTGTAAAACCGCAAGCTGGCAATTGAAATTATAATCGTCATCAATGGCTTTATATTCCAACTAGAACTTGATCTGCTTTTCAACTTAGTGTTCTATAGTGATTTTTACAGTTAGAAAACTATAAGCTGTTCTATGCCTATCATTGCATGAATATGCAACTAGTATGGTCTCTGTTGGGGTAGTAATTAGTTCTGTGAAACTGCAACACTGTCCAAGGTAAAATGAATCATTATGAATTCAAAGTTGGTGTGAAATGAATCTGCCTTTGGCAAATCGCGATGTGTGCACTAAAATGTAAGTAGTTTTAAGTAATATTGTATAAACATTTGTTAAAATAGCTTGGTCAACTAGTATTCTTCTTTCTTCTTCTCAATCTTCTTAGGGGCCCCATGCACGCTCCAACATGTTGTGCAGCTTTGACTCCGCCCCTAGGAAATTTGGTGCGGTCGGAGTAAAATCGGACCGTCTGTGGGCAAGTTGTTCTGTTCCACAGTCGTACAACTTGCCCACAGACGGTCCGATTTTACTCCGACCGAAACGAATTTCCTGGGAGCGAAGTCAAAGTTGCACAACATGTCGGACCCAGTCAACACAAAATCGTATATGATGCATCATAAGATGCTAAAGTGCCTCCACGATATACGTACATATTGTATGGGGTAGTATCTATATGGCCTCCACTTTAGCATCTTATGTGACATCATATACGATCTTGTGTTGACTGGGGAGCGTGTACTATAGATGGTTTGGTGCTTTCTTTTCAGAGGTCATCTGATTTCTAAGTGGTTGATGGATGACTCTTACGGCCCTATCTCAGGAGCTGGATGACTATTTCTCGTCAGCTGGATGACCAGCTCTCGTCAACTGTATATCAATTTTCTTACAGAGATTTATAAAAGATTATCTATCATTTTCCAACACGCATTATTGAAACTGATAGCCTAATATAAGGTGATCGATTCAAATACAATATGTACCATTTATGGCCATAGTGTTCCATAGTGTAGTCGGCCATAAAGGTGAACCAGTTATTGATTAATAGTTATTAAGTCTTGAATGAAACACAAAATCCATTTAAATGTCTTGGAAAAATAATCACTCAGATGTTTAATAAGGTCCTCCCAATGAGGAACTGAATTTCTGCTATTCGAAATGCCACAAATTGTCGGTACTTTCTTGGGACAGCTCTCAACCAGGCTAACACAGTGGTTGAGTCGGTCCACATGTACCGTTTCTGGACTGGAATTGAGTGATTTTTTGGCCACTCTTGAGCATCCTCATTTCGATCACTCTGGCACTTAATTCATTCCTTGGGTTTGAGGTTTCAGAGGTGTCACCTTTGTTTTGACCGTTACTAGAGTACACCTTGGACCACCATTGTCGACAGTTCTGAAAGCAATAGACCAACAAATTATCATCTACGAAGACATGGAGCTCCAGGGTGTCTAGACTGTGTGGGCTACCGCACCTCTACCAGATTTGGAACCAATTTAACCCAACGCTGCCAGGCCGCAATTTTTTCTTCCACAATAGGATCGTATCATTGAACTCTCGATCTTCAACCGTCCTGGATTAATATTTTACCATGTACTGTGTTGGTGGCTACGATCCCCGGTTGACCAGAATGGCTCATAATCACCCTCAGAATTTGTCTTTTGGTGGGAACGACATCGCCGGATAGCACAGGTTTGAGATCTTCGCGGAACTGTGTGGTGAATTTGAATAAATCGTTATTAGGATCCAAGGACACGTTACTGTGCGTAGGGAGTTCAACCGTGCTAAGCGAACCGGCGATTGGAGCCTATACAGAAAGGCCCTGACGAACTACAACAAAGAAATAAGGTCAGCCAAACGGAAATCGTGGATTCTAATGTGTGAAAGCATTGAAAATACACCCGTAGTGGCCAGACTCCAAAAAACTCTTTCAAAAGACCACTCCAATGGTGTGGGTAGCCTCCGAAAGACGGATGGTTCGCTCACTGTAGAGCCTAGCGATACACTGAGCGAATTGTTAAAGATCCACTGATCCACAAAGATCCATCCTAATTCAATCCCTGAGTCGAGCATCGGCGACCAAGGCACTGGAATTGCTGTCTCAGATCCACAAGAGATCCAATCATGGGTTTCTGGATCTAAAAAAGACGCAATAAAGGTTGCAAAGGAAGCTTTCACTCGGGCCAGGGTTGAGAGGGCTGTGAGATCTTTCGAGCCATTTAAGTCTCCTGGCATGGATGGAATATTCCCAGCGTTGATCCAAAAGAGGAGAAAACACTGGTTCCACCCTTGGTTGAGATTTTAAGGCGAGTCTGATTTTGGGGCACATACCTAACGATTGGCGTCAAATCCGGGCTGTCTTCATTCCGAAGGCAGGCAAGAGAGATAAAACCAACCCCAAAGCATTCAGGCCGATAAGTTTATCCTCTGTAATGCTCAAAATTATGGAAAAGGTACTATGCGAGTACATAAATCACAAATTTATGAAAGCAATGCCTTTGTCAAAAAACCAATTCGCTTATCAAAGTGGAAAATCTACGTCCTCGGCACTACATACGGTAGTTCAAAAAATCGAAAAACACCTAATGCAAAGAAATTGCTCTTGTAGCATTTCTTGATATTGAGGGCGCATTCGATAACGCTTCTTATTCGTCTATAGGGTCAGCAATGTTGAGGAGAAAATTCGACCCATGCATTGTTACCTGGGTACATGCTATGCTAGCTAATCGGAAAGTCTCCTCTGAGCTTAGCGGTTCATACATCACTGTTAAAGCAACAAGGGGTGTCCGCAAGGCGAGTGCTTTTCTCCTTTGTTGTGGTCACTTGTGGTGGATGAGCTTCTAGACAGCTTAGAGAGAAGAGGCTTCGATGTGGTTGGATATGCTGATGACGTTGTCATTATTGTACGAGGCAAATTCGAAAGTGTTATCGTGGAAAGAATGCAATCTGCCCTAAATCACACTGGTGTCAAAAGGATTAACTAGGCATAAATCCTACAAAAACTTCCATTATCCCTTTCACCAAACGGAGAAAGGTACAACTGAAACCCCTTTTCTTGAATCAAACACAATTAGTTTATTCAAGTGAAGTAAAATATCTAGGTGTCATACTCGACGCAAAGCTTAATTGGAACTCTCATCTCCAATCAGTTGTGCAGAAAGGTCTCAATACACTTTGGGTTTGTTCAAAAACCCTTGGTAAAAGATGGGGCCTAAAACCAAGTATGATCATGTGGATATATAAAACCATTGTCCGTCCCAGGACAAATTAAGCTTCCTTGTATACTGGCCTAAAACTAATGAGGCTGCTGCAAGAGCTAAGCTCAACAAAATCCAACGCACCGCTTGCATAGCCATCACTGGTGCAGTTCGTAGTACACCCACTTTGGCCCTAGACGCAATGCTTCACCTGCCCCGGTTAGATCAATTCATAAAGCTGGAAGCGGAAAAAAGTGCTCTAAGGTTAAAGAGAATAAAAACACTGCTGTCAGGGAGACCTTACAGGTCACCTCAGCATATTAAATGAATTTGCCATAAATGCCGCAATAGGAATTTGTAGTGACTGGATGGAAACGGTAGTCAATTATGACTTACCTTACGATGTGTTCATTCCTTCCCGCCAGGAGTGGGAAGGAGGTGGACCCAGCGTTCCAACAGGCTCTATAAATTTCTTTACAGATGGTTCGAAAATGAATAATCTGACAGGATCCGGAATCTATGGCCCTAACAAAAATTTCTGTCCACTTAGGGACAGTGGCCCACAGTATTTCAGGCGGAAATATATGCAATATTAGAATGCGTGTTATTATGCCTGAGGAGAAAGTATAGATTTGCAAAAATATGTATTTTCTCTGACAGCCAAGCAACATAAGTCGCTTAATGATTACACTTGTAATCCAAAGCTAGTGTGGGAATGCATTCTGGCTTTGAAAAACTTATCCATACGCAATCGAGTCTACCTATATTGGATCCCAGGACATACGGGTCTAGAGGGAAACGAGATTGCTGATGAGCTAGCCAGGAATGGATCTAATGAAAGGTTCATTGGCCCTGAGCCCTTCTGCGGGATCTCAGACTGCTCTGTAAAAGTGGAACTGAACAAATATATGGTCAGTCAAATCACATCAAACTGGAATGCACTTCCCCATACGAGCCAATCCAAAAGGCTCGTAACGATTAACCCCAAGAAAACCCAACAACTATTAGGTCTCAACAAAGGGATCTCAACATCTACACCGGTCTAAGGTCTAATAACTGGACACTGCCCTGCAGATACCATCTACAAAGATCAGAGCAATCCAAACCTCAAATTGCCGCTTCTGTGACGAGGAGAGAGAAACATCAGAACACATCCTCTGCTATTGCAGTGCACTCACCCAACGTAGGTTCAAAGTTCTCAGCAAGCCCTTTTTAGGGCCTGCTGACATATGGATCTTATCCCCCAAGGACGTGGTTGGCTTCATAAAGCTAGTCTCGCCAGAATGGGGGAGTCACATACTGTAACTCAGGATCCCTATTCATCAATAATAGATGGTCTTGAGTTCAGTCGATACCAAGGTATCTCAGTGACAAACATGTTACTGAGCTAACTTGCGTATTTCACAGCAAAAGGGTATATCACAATAGTCCTAAAATCTGGACGCAGTGATCTTCACCCGACAAACGAGGAAGAAGAAGGACACGTTCTGCAACGTTCTGCAACAGACTTCTCCAATGAAAAGCGTTTCGTTGTCTAAACGACGTCTACCTCGACCCGTCAAAGAATCTCTTCCGAGCTGGATTGCCAGATCCTAATGTGGAACCCAGCTCTGCTAAAAAAAAATTATCGAACCTCTACAATACGCACTGTTTATTCTATTGTATCACGGCTATCTAGAAAATCTTCAACGTAAGTGTTGTTGATATATAATCACCGATGCTGCTTCTGAATAAACCTCCCCGTACTCCTTCGCATTGGTGTTCTTCACATGTTGCGCAAGGCGTGGAGAGCTTGACGCCCCGAAGATAACTTCATCCATAAAGTAAACAGTTGGTTTTGGTTCCGGACTCAATCGAAACACGAATCTTTGGTGGAACATTTGACGAACATCTTCAACCGCTACGTACTGTCGTTGACGGAATTCACGTAAGTTTTTTCCGCAGTGGAGTCAGCATATCTGGTTCAGTTAGTAGCATAGAGTTGAGAGATACCTCTCCTACCCGTGCCGGTGCATCCTAAACCATGCGTACTTTCCCTGGCTTGTTTGGGTTTTGCACAAGAAGATCAAGATCATAAAAAGATACCAGATGCGATGTGAATCGCAACTTTGCAGCCTCGTGCGCATAACCGCGCTCTAGATATTTATAGATCTGCTCAACGATTTTAGTTTAAGTAAACAAGACGGCGTTCTGCCATTTGCTAGCTATTAGGAAAGGCGAACTTGTCGTTTTTCCATAACAGTCCGGATTCAAACCTTCCGGAATTGGATCGTTTTGTAAACTATTCCAACATCAGTCTAGCACGTTGATCTTCAGGTGACTCCAAGGGCAAAATAGGTCTCACTCCGATTGATTTCACAGCAAAATAATCATTACCAAGACTGTGGAGCGTTTCATCCGTTTTACATTGCCGTAGTGGACTCGTATGTGCTTATAAACATCAACCACTCGTGAGGATTCCCCGAAAATCTAAGAAGCTCACGCGATACCACTTGACGTGTAGGCAACTGCTGCGCACTCAAGACGCTTTCAATGTTGGATACCGGATGGAAGCTCGAGACAACATACCCGGAAGCGTTTGTTGAATGCTATTTCCTTGATTTTGCAGGACGGCTCTAGAGGACGTTGCACCAGCCGCATTCGACAACGGGTTTGTTGCATTTTGAGACATCCAAGCTGGCATTGGAACTGTTTGCCATCCTGTGGGGTACGTCTGCTGATAGTAGCTGATCGGATGAGGAGCGTTGAATAGTGAAACAACTGGATTCTGGTTGAACACTGGGAACTGGTGATTATCTGCTGCATTGCTAACATTAGCAGTCTGGGGCCACTGTACAGGAACAGCTGGCTGCGATGTAGCGTTTCGATTCCCTGTTGACGGCGGATGGAAGTCGGTTTAAAAGCCACCTGGTTGATGCTGAGCTTGCTGCCACATCCTCCTTTCAGGCTTTTCCATATTTCTGGCATCTGCTTGGAATCTTTAAAATTTCCTTATACAGAAACCTCACTTTCTGACTCCTTCTGAACTGATTGGAATATCGGAGGCACGCTCCCGTTGGGCTTGTTGCGATGTAAGGCGATCATCAAGCGCCTTCGATTCTTCTAGTTCAGCGGTTCTCAACCTGGGGTACATGTACCCCTGGGGGTACTTTCGCTGGCCCCAGGGGGTACCTTTGACAAAAGTGCATAATGGCGGATGTATTACAATTTCAAAAGAAACTTATTGACGATGTTAAGAATATGCTTCTGAACAAAAATCGAGAGTTTGAAGTTTCTTCTTAAGCTGCTTGGAAGCCTCTTTCTAAGTGCCTCGGTAGCCTCTCCATGCAGCTTGGAATCCTTTTTTCAAGAGGATTGGAATCCTCCTTTCAAGAAGCTCGGAATCCTCCATTCAAGATACTCGGAAGAGGCACGGAAGCCTCCTTTCAAGAGGCTCGGAAGCCTCCTTTCAAGAGGCTCGGAAGCCTCCTTTCAAGAGGCTCGGAAGCCTCCTTTCAAGAGGCTCGGAAGCCTCCTTTCAAGAGGCCCGGAAGCCTCCTTTCAAGAGGCCGGAAGCCTCCTTTCAAGAGACCTAGAAGCCTCCTCTTCAAGAGGCTCAGGAAGCCTCCTTTCAAGAGGCCTCAGAAGCCTCCTTTCAAGAGGCTCGGAATCCTCCTTTCAAGAGGCTTGAAGCCTCCTTTCAAGAGGCTTGGGAGCCTCCTTTCAAGAGGCTTGGGAGCCTCCTTTCAAGAGGCTTGGGAGCCTCCTTTCAAGAGGCTTGGGAGCCTCCTTTCAAGAGGCTTGGGAGCCTCCTTTCAAGAGGCTTGGGAGCCTCCTTTCAAGAGGCTCGGAAGCCTAATTTCAAGAGGCTCGGAAGTCTAATTTCAAGAGGCTCGGAAGCCTCCTTTCAAGAGACTTGAAAGCCTTCTTTCAATTGGCTCGGAAACCTCCTTTCATGCGGCTCGGAAGACTCCTTTCAAGAGGCCCGGGAGCCTCCTTTCAAGAGGCCTGAGAGCCTCCTTTCAAGAGGCCCGAAGCCTCCTTTCAAGAGGCCCGGAAGCCTCCTTTCACAGGGCCCGGAAGCCTCCTTTCAAGAGGCCAGAGCCTCCTTTCAAGAGGCCCGGAAGCCTCCTTCCAAGAGGCCCGGAAGCCTCCTTCCAAGAGGCCCGGAAGCCTCCTTCCAAGAGGCCCGGAAGCCTCCTTCCAAGAGGCCAGGAAGCCTCCTTTCAAGAGGCCGGAAGCCTCCTTTCAAGAGGCCAGAAGCCTCCTTTCAAGAGGCTCGGAAGCCTCCTTTCAAGAGGCTCTGGAAGCCTCCTTTCAAGAGGCCTCGGAAGCCTCCTTTCAAGAGGCTCAGAAGCCTCCTTTCAAGAGGCTCAGAAGCCTCCTTTCAAGAGGCCCGAAGCCTCCTTTCAAGAGGCCTGGAAGCCTCCTTTCAAGAGGCCCAGAAGCCTCCTTTCAAGAGGCCAGAAGCCTCCTTTCAAGAGGCCCGGAAGCCTCCTTTCAAGAGGCCCGAAGCCTCCTTTCAAGAGGCCCGGAAGCCTCCTTTCAAGAGGCCAGAAGCCTCCTTTCAAGAGGCCAGAAGCCTCCTTTCAAGAGGCCAGGAAGCCTCCTTTCAAGAGGCCCGGAAGCCTCCTTTCAAGAGGCCCGAAGCCTCCTTTCAAGAGGCCCGGAAGCCTCCTTTCAAGAGGCCCGGAAGCCTCCTTTCAAGAGGCCCGGAAGCCTCCTTTCAAGAGGCCCGGAAGCCTCCTTTCAAGAGGCCCGGAAGCCTCCTTTCAAGAGGCCAGGAAGCCTCCTTTTAATATGCCAGGAAACATCCTTTCAAGAGGCCAGAAAGCATCCTTTCAAAAGGCCAGGAAGCCTCCTTTCAAGAGACCAGGAAACCTCCTTTCAAGAGGCCGGGAAGCATCCTTTCAAGAGGCCATGAAGCATCCTTTCGAAAGGCCGGGAAGCCTCTTTTCAAGAGGCCCGGAAGCCTCCTTTCAAGAGGCCCGGAAGCCTCCTTTCAAGAGGCCCGGAAGCCTCCTTTCAAGAGGCCCGGAAGCCTCCTTTCAAGAGGCCAGGAAGCCTCCTTTCAAGAGGCCCGGAAGCCTCCTTTCAAGAGGCCTGGAAGCCTCCTTTCAAGAGGCCCGGAAGCCTCCTTTCAAGAGGCCCGGAAGCCTCCTTTCAAGAGGCCTGGAAGCATCCTTTCAAGAGGCCCGAAAGCTTTCTTCCAAGAGGCCCGGAAGCCTCCTTTCAAGAGGCCAGGAAGCCTCCTTTCAAGAGGCCCGAAGCCTCCTTTCAAGAGGCCCGGAAGCCTCCTTTCAAGAGGCCAGGAAGCCTCCTTTCAAGAGGCCAGAAGCCTCCGTTCAAGAGGCCCGGAAGCCTCCTTTCAAAAGGCCCGGGAGCCCTCCTTTCAAGAGGCCCGAAGCCTCCTTTCAAGAGACTCGGAAACCTCTTTTTAAGAGGCATGAAAGCCTTCTTTCAAAAGGCCCGGAAGTCTCCTTTCCAAGAGGCCCGGAAGCCTCCTTTTAATAGGCCTAGAAGCCTCCATTCAAGAGGCCCTGAAGCCTCCTTTCAAGAGGCCCGGAAGCCTCCTTCCCAAGAGGCCCGGAAGCCTCTTTTCAAGAGGCTCGGGAGCCTTCTTACAAGAGGCCCGGAAGCCTCCTTTCAAGAGGCCCGTAAGCCTCCTTTCAAGAGGCCCAGAAGCCTCCTCTCGAGAGGCAAGTAAGCCTCCTTTCAAGAAGCTTCCTCTCGAGAGGTAAGGAAGCCTCTTTTCAAGAAGCCCGGAAGCCTCCTTTCAAGAGGCCCGAAAGCCTCATCTCAAGAGGCCCGGAAGCCTCCTTTCAAGAGGCCCGGAAGCCTCCTTTCAAGAGGCCCGGAAGCCTCTTTTCAAGAGGCCCGGAAGCCTCCTTTCAAGAGGCCCGGAAGCCTCCTTTCAAGAACCGCTGTTCTAGTTGTTTCATTCGTTGGCGGGCACTAGAACTACTGGAACTTACTGATATCGCTGAACTATTTGTAACATCATTTCGGCTAGAACAATATCCGCAATATCAGGGTTTATTATAAATAGATGGTTTCCCGCACATGTGAAGTGGAACCACGTTCAGCAAATGTCGCATGCCACAATGACCTCGGTGTGATCCGGCCAGCTACAGACCTTGCAGTTATTTGCATGATGCGCTCCTGAACTGCTCATAACTGACCGGAATCTACCTGGATTTTATAATTTTCTAGAATGTAGTTCGTAGTTCGGTTTCCCGCAACTCGACTGGAAATACAGTCGACTCTCTACGTCTCTACATCTCGATGTTCTATATCTCGATATCTCTCCCTATGTCGATGGTTTCCTTAGTCCCCTTCAATCTACATACATTTGAGCTACATCTACATCTCGATAACCTCTCTATCTCGATATTCCTCTATCTAGATGGCTTCTGATCAAGGGTAACTAACTCTAAACTTTCAAAAGTTATCCAGAAATACTAACAAATACTAGCGAAAAACTACGTCGTATCGACGGTAAATTGATCAAAGAGCCATGGTTGGGAAAGCATGAAACACGACGCCACCCAGTCGATACAGTCCGCCCAGTTTTAGGCAACACATGATTTCAGTCTCCTTTAAATTCTTAAAAAATCACTGAACAAATATTTCTCTTACTTTTACTTTTTGAGCAATATTTAGGACCCACGTTTTGGTTTGATTGCATTAGATTTATAAAATGCGGTTTGAAAGTTTTCTGGAACCTGTAGAAGGTAGAAATCAGGTGTTTCCAATACGAGGGAGCACTGTGTTTTATCAACTAAATGACAAACGCCATAACAACCGTTTCTTTGTTTGGTGAAAATCATGGATACTAGAAATATCACGAAATGCTATAGCGAGACAAAGTTTAGAGTTACTTGTCCCTAGGTCCTGATCATATTTTGTTCAGGATTGACTCACCTTATGTCAATATGTCCGAATTCTTAGGCTACTAGACCATCTTTAGACAATAACAAACACATCAGCAACAGGAAACGACATTTGTTTTGTTGTCGATTTTCATAGCAACGAGCTTTTTTGGATCTAGTACCCATGTCAATTTTCCTTCCATTCCTCGATCTCTCCTTATCTCGATGGTCCCTTCAATATCGAGATGTGGAGAGGCGACTGTAATATTTATACTACTGTAATGTAATATACGAATGGATCAGATTGACAATTTAGAATCTACTTACAAATTAGTTTTTTTCACTAACAACAATTCCAATAAGAATTCCGGCGTTGGTATATGAGGTTAAGTTAACTGTTAAATAATGATTTTGAATGGACCAAGATTATTGAACCGAATTTCACTACAAATACTAAACCGTATTTACGTTTACGTACTAATTATTTTCAGAGTCTGATTTAATTTAGACTACGAGTGTTGAGATTAGGGGCTATAAGTTTAGGAAAAAATAGTTTTGATTACAAGCTTTTTATCATTCTCTCTAAGTTGCATGTATATAGTTTTATGTTCAGATAATCCGGTATAACACACCTCAATCTTCCAATAGTATAATACATATTCACTAATTAACGATATTCAGTACAGTTTCTAGAAAATATATTTCTGTTGGTCTTCGTACGCTTCCACATTGCATATATTGCTGTTGTCATCACTCACAATCGGTCAAAGACGTGTCACCGTTGGCAATCGAACCAGCGCGTCAAAATGTGCCGACTTGTTGACGACTCGATCCAAACGGCCTATTGCTGATAATTCGCAACACAAAGTGTTAAGAAGGTGGCTTAAGCAAGGTATTGCACTTTAAAATCCATCTAGTTTGAGAAATTTTAAACCAATTCAGGCGTGGCACTCTCAATTCAATCGAGAACAAAACAAGTTTTCCAATAATACACAAGAAAATTCCAAGTAGCAGGAAAGGAAATGAGATTAATTAATTTTTGTTCCAATTATGGCAATAACTGGTGCTACGGCCATGACCGGTACATTTACCCCCCGAAGTGATGAACTTTGTAGTTTACTTAAAAATCACTCAAATAAAGAAAAAAAAATACATTTACCCAACTTTGTATACTTCTTCTCTTCTCATTGGCATTACATCCCCACACTGGGACAGAGCCGCCTCGCAGCTTAGTGTTCATTAAGCTTTTCCACAGTTATTAACTGCGAGGTTTCTAACCCAGGTTACCATTTTTGCATTCGTATATCATGAGGCTAGCACGATGATACTATTATGCCCAGGGATGTTGAGACAATTTCCAATCCGAAAATTGCCTAGACCGGCACCGGGAATCGAATCGTATTTATCATCTTCATAGTAAAACGAGATGAAAAATTTAGTATCGTATCTGATGCGTTGTAGTTGTTATGTAAGACTTAATCGTCTGTTCTGCCACCTTCGTCACTTGGAAGTCCATTCCGTAATTAGGGAGCATGCTACCAAATTTACGGCAACATAAACTAAATTGCACTAAGGGAAGATCCATTAATTACGTAACGCAAAAATTGGTCATTTTCAACCCCCCTCCCCCCTATGTCACACTTTTTGTATGAAACGACTGAAAATTTTGTATGGATCGTCACACTTTGGCCAACCCCCCCTCCCCCCTCAAAGCGTTACGTAATTTGTGGACGCTCCCTAACCACTCTTCAAGCGACGACGACGTTATTTGAATGTCATGGAAGGTAAACTGCGAATAATGCTGTGCTCCAAACTTTCCACTTTCATGAAAGTGTAAATTGGGGAGTTTAATGAAAATTCTTTATGAATATTTGCTTCAAAGTTCTTCCAGGCGACAGGGTGCTAACAAGAAATTGGGTGATTATTGAAGCTGTTCTTCAGGTTAAGTGTCCGTCTTTGTTTCTCACACTTGAACTTTCTGAGGTGATTTATTCGAAGCCATTTCCCTTCTCATATTATGGAACGGTAGCCAATTTTCGCTCCAGACCAATTCAATTTTCCACTAAAAGTGCTTGTTGCTTCGCAATATTCCCAAATTCCATCCGCACTTCAGAACCGATTGGAAAAAGCGACTCCGACGGCTCTACTTTCCGGTTTATTGAAAACGATCCGCGGCTCACGAACCCCATAATCATCCTTTCACTTATCCTTCGCCGTTCTGCGGCGAAATTGCAGTCCTCCGATGGCAAAGTACCAACGAGCGAGCAATGTGATACTCACTACGAAGTAGGTGCCGCGGGGTTGCACAGATACCACATACATATAGGATTCACGCCGCTTACCTCGCCTCGGCTGGTAGAGACGCGGAAAAAAAATCAACGAAAAATTGCAATTGCAAAAATGAACCTACTCCCGGTGCAAGTGCCGGCAGACGAGGGGAAACTCGGTGGAGTAAAATAATCGTGAGATCGTTAAAAAAGCGACGAATTTGCCGCCGGGCACTGCGGCAGTATGCCCGAATTTTTAAATGCACAAGCGGAACGGACAAACCGTTCCACACCGATGGTGTTTGTTATCGAAGGTGGATGTGCGCTAGGAGCTTAGAAAAATGAATAAACGTTATTGAAGGAATTTATGCTGTTGAAATTTTATTGGTGACAATGGGTTGAATAGGAGTGGGTCAATGTTTCAACTAATTAAAATGCTTATAGAGTAGATTGAATGTATCTGAGGGTAAGAAAAGTAAATCATAAGAGGCCTTTTTAATCGATTTGGTTGTCCGACCCACATACTCTTAATGAGAGCGATAACCTATTGTTACCCCCAATGACGGTACCTTCAGTTTAGAAACATGCAAAGGATATATGCTCTAGTATTATTATAAGAAATTTGTCTCTGTCTTATTGTTCCGTGTACCATGAAGCTCTGGCCATCCAGAAGATGCTCCCTGAAGAACTAAAACCCGAGCACGACGCTACGCCAAACCAGAAATGACGTCAAATACCCGGATTAGCAGCTGAAATACATCAAACCTAAATCCCAACCCCGTCCATCACCAAATTACGCAATCTAACCTTGAGTCGCCACGAGTATCTTGGTCGTTGTCCCTTTCTCTTACTAACTAACTTACTAACGTTGTCCCTTTCTCTTACTAACCTTTCTCTTACTAACTGATATCGATTGTAAATATCATTAAGAGTCTCGGCTCCGTTAAGTGTTATACACGCCTGAGCCTGTCAAATAAATACAATAGATAAAAAAAATATTATAAGAAATCGGTGCCAATCACATAAGGAAAAACACCCAAACATTTAGATAAATAAAACCATAAGGCTTGGATGCACTTTTGAATGCTGGGCTAGGATTACGGAGCGCGCGAAAGAAAGTTATTAAGAGCCTTCAGAGACGTTCTAAACTAGCACTTGCCCTGCTTCTCACTAAGGTGGGGGTAGACGTACAATTCGTCAACTTATGTACACTCGCTTAACTCTTAAGCGTGTGTGAGCTACACGTTTGAACCGGTGGAAAACATTATTTCCAACTGAATATGTTCTTCCTTTCCTCGTCGCTGTGTGCAGTTTATGAACCGTCCACGTTTCTCCCTTTATCTTCCGCCTGACACGCCGTGTGCAACGCGTTGAAGTTAAAATATCATCGGCTTTTCGGGAAGTTTACGGCGAGCTGCTAGCTGGTAAAACTGCGCCTTCAGCGCTATGCAATGTGAGAGCCAGAAATCTGTTTCCTGGCGTTTTAGGAACTCCGCCCCACTTTCGGGAGTACGTACAGCCGAAAAAAAAAGTACATATCGTGCGCGGAAAACGTGCCCGGGAATAACGAGCTAAACAAAAGAAAGCAAACGACGTCACGATCACCTGCAGCGACCCGTTTACTGATTCACAAGTTGACTCAAAAGAAATGCAACTGTTAAAGCATGCTCAATCTGCTGGATGATGAATAATTTCGATTTACGGGAGAGCTTTCTGTAAATTGTTGAAATCATCACTCTGCTGCTCCTCCAACAATCCGGCGAATCCTTGATTCGTCATTGGAAGCACGCCTCCGCAAATCTTCTGCCATCCATTTGGACTCATAGATGGGCTCGATCTACGTACTTCTCTTTTCTCCCATCCCCACAACACAACCATTATCCAAATTTAATTAATTTCTATTTGCCTTACTCTGGTAGGATGTTTACCTTGTGTAAAATTCACAATCCTGGTGCTATTTACCATTATCATCGTAAGGATGATGCTCTGCCTCTATTCTTCAGAAGGGTACTCCGTTCCAATCTTTCAATAGGCAGCTCTTGTTGTGTTATACAGTAAATGATTCAAGTGGGAAGCAGTCTTCTGTTGGGTTTTTGCGCCTCCGTAGATCAGAATGGATAGATTATGCGATTCGTTAAGGGTAAGGTTGTTTGAGAACTTTTCCATCAAGTGAAGTTTTAATTTTTTTTTTCAAGTGCATAACTTGGTATTCATCTAACGAAGTCAATATTTTTCGTAACTGAATTTATGAAACGTGGGTGCAATTGGTAAGTGGTACTCTTTAGTTTTGTGCATTTCCTTGAGGCTGTGATATGTGCTCTTGAATTCAAAATTATTCTCTTACTAGCAGACCCGACGAACTTCGTTTCGCCCAAAATTGATTTATTCTCTGCTTAGTTTTCAGTGCAGACATTTGTTTCATTAATATGAGACCCCCCTTTTCCAAAAGAGGGAGGGGTCTCGAACCATCTTAAGAACCTTCCCCGGCCCCAAAAACCTCTGCATACAAATTTTCACGACGATCGGTTCAGTACTTTCGGAGTCTATAAGGTTCAGACAGACAGAAATTCATTTTTATGTATATAGATTTTACCATTCCTTGCCTGAAAAGTAATACAGTTAATGTATTGGCAATAACAGTAACAAGTGTGGAAGTGTGGTACCAGTGACGAATTCTTGCCGTGGTAGATGAAGATAATGTATTACTTCTTCTGGGGTTCGTGTTTCCGGTTTTTACGGGATTTGCATGTGAGTATGAATAAAAAAGTTTAGTACGTTTATGTTCTACGAATCGTTTCCAAAGGTATTCATTTCATGAGCTAATGCTCAAAGTAAGGAAGTGATGCAAATTCAATCATCAAATTAATCTGTTTCAGTGCTGAATCGAGAAAGATGCTAACAAGTTTTCTATCTTTGCATGAATGAAACTTGACAAATAAAAAGAACATTGCATGGAATGCCACCAGTGCCAATGGATGTTGCTGATGTTGTGTACTACATGCATACATATGGTGTTATCGTCTCTCAAGCAAACGAAAAATAAAGTTTCTATATTGAGAGGCGTCTTTGATAGCTCTATGAATATGAAATTGCGTATGCTCGGAGTGGATCTCAATTATAGATTTGCCAAATGAGCCATCTAAGAAATAAACTGAGCCGGCTGTTTTGCAAAATATATTCATACTAAAGCTAAAGTGTCCACTGCAATGTGCGAAAGATCATACTATTCTGTTCGACCCTTATCCACATGAAACCAGACAAGTAATCTACACAAGGTTCGCAAACAATCTAAGGTACACCGGGGCAAGTTGAAACGGTTTTTTCAAAGTTGAACTTTGAAGTGCTGTAAAAAAATCACCCTTTGATAAATTTTGAATCCGTTTGCGGTATTTGCTAGTTCGGGCCAAAGATTATACATAAAAAATAAGCAACCTTACCAAACTTTTTAATAAATATTTTGCATACTAAAATTATGTTTTTGTATGCTCCGTTTCAACTTGCCCCGCATATCGGGGTAAGTTGAAACACTGCGCTGTATATAGACATAAGCTAACTGTACAAAATATATGTACTCAGTGTGACTCAAGATGCACGAGGTTGTAAAAGTGACTATACTGCCAAGATTCGCATAAGAGTCCTATGTATATTTTTGACGATTTTGCTTAAATTAGCTTAAAATTGTCTCCTAGAACCCTGATAAAATAGTAGGCTTTGTTCTAGAAATTTGAAAGTCAAATCCCACTTGTCTCATCTTGATATTTACTCGCATAAAAGTCACATTCCAGATTTTGTTACTCTATACTCTTTTTTTTGATTAATTCGGCTGTGGCCTCTTCATAAATTCACATTAATTAACCAGCGTATCTCTCACAGACTCTCGATTGGATAAAGGGGGGCTGGGGAAGTCAAAGATGGAGTTAACGAAATGTTTACATGCTCTATGATTTATTTTTTGAGAGCCAGTGCTCACAGCACGGCAAAGTAGATTAAGAATCTCAAAACTAGACCGTGCAGCTTAAACATCGCCCCTTTTTATTCTATTCTTCAGGGGGTTGCATTCACGTCGAAATGGGCAGAAATTTATTAAATTAATTTTCAGAGTCCAAGGTCCAAATTTCTATTAATTTTTGTTTTCCGAATGCATTTACGGACCATGTTGAATTCTGGAAATTTTAATTGCGAGGGTGATGTTTTGAATCGTTGTTTCAACTTGCCCCGCACCACGCATTTCTATTTGCCCCGATGGGTTGAAAATGCGGAGCAATATCAAACTACCAAAATACAAAAATTAAAACGTATCTTCCATCGATTTTTCATAATCATTATGTTTATTCAACATTGAATGCTTACCTACCGTGAAAATTTGATGAAAAAACACTTCCAAACATCATTTTGGGATTTGTTTCATTGGCACGTCAAAAAGTTGTTTCGAATTTTGCAAAGGGCGAAAAATAAACAATGGCAGGGATTGCTTTTAGTAGCTGCAATCTTCCGGGAATAGCAGTCAGAAGGTGCGTTTAGGGGAGTAATTTGTTGAAAAAAAGAATCAGGGCATTCGGTCATTACTGATCTAATTTAAAGCTTCCGTTTCAACTTACCCCGCATTTCAACTTGCCCCGGTGTACCTTACAATCTAATCATCCCTTCTTGCTGGACGTATGTCTCTTTATCACATACCGTTCTGATTCAAATTCTAAGTATATCCGTATTCCGAGTTCCCATTTTTATAATTATTATTTCTTTTATCCGATTAGTAACATTTTTTTAGCGTTTTGAAGTAGTTTTATAGCTTTTATCACAGACAATTAGACAAACAGATTTTATTACAGACGGTTTAGGGTCATTTGGTCAAATGCCGTTTGGCCGAATAGTTTAAATACATTTCCTTATTAAGTGTGTGAAGTGAGATAGCAACCCGAGTAGCACACTTGTAATATATCAGTCACTGTGACTCATATGCGACCAAATCCAGTCACATTGGAGTTGCTGGAACCAAATCGATGTGAACTGTGCTACTAGGGAAGTAGCAAGCAATACGAAGCAAGATCACCTCTGAATGAAGAATATACAAAGAAGAAGGAAAGAGGTAGAAGAAAGAAGAAATAATCAAGGAAGAAGAAGTAAAAGTGAGGAAAGAAGGCAGAAAAAGGAAGAAGAAAGAAAAAAGAAGTAAGAAGGACGGAAGGAAAAAAAAAGAAGGAAGAAGGAAGAAAATAAGGAAAAAGGAAAAAGGAAGGTGATAAATTAGGGAATGTGACAAAAAAGGAAGAATTTTTTTTTTTAATTTTTCAATTCATTTCACAAATATAATTCAGTTTATGCCATTATTTCTTGTCGAAAATGCTCACCGAATCCTCCACAGGTACCACAGACGGTTAAATAAAACAACAGGTGGTGAAATCTATTTCATGAAAATCATTGTTTGTTTTTAATTCTTTATTATAGTGATTTTTTCAGTGGAAAAATTTCTTCACTTCAATCATTGTTGCTTGCGGTATTATAAAAAGAACGACTAAAATTTTCAAAATTGTTCGGTCTGACAAAATCGTATCGAAAACGTGTTAAAATTGGAACGTGATAAAATCGGATCAAAAACGAGATACAGTTGGGGGTAGACAGAATCGTGGAGTGACAAAATCGGGTCAACACTGTAACCAATTCCATAAACATTTCTCTAGGGCAAGTAATAAACCTGTTCAAATTGAATTTCGCGATCAAAATAGTTTTTGCTTTCGTAATTTTCATGAATATGACACCATTAATGCTATTTATGAAGTAAGTTCAAATGCAGTCGGTTTGGATCAGCTACCAATTTAGTATGTTAAGTTTATCTTTCCTTTTTTATTAAATGCTATCACCCATTTATTTAACTGCATAATTGACTCGCGTGTTTATCCGGTAGCATAGAAGTTATCAAAAATTATTCCAATTAAAAAGAAAAACAACTGTAGTTCTTTAGACAACCTTCGCCCAATTAGTATTCTAAGTTCCTTATCTGAAGCATTTGAACGGATTAAAAAACGGATATGTGATCATGTACATCAACCAGCGGATAGCAGATTTAAACACAATTCTGCATAAGAACCTTACAGAAACTGTATAATAATTTGACATATACAATTTCGGAAGATTTTAATACAATTTTTGTATTGAAATAATATAGATTTGTATTATTTCAATACAATATTTGTATAAAAAGCTTACAGAATTGTATATGCCAAGATTTTATACAATGATTGCCAGATTTGTTTTTTGGGTGTACGAGTCAGTTATTGACTGATTTTAAGTTGGGGTATCGTCCGGGCCATAGTACGAAAACTGCCATGATGAAAGATTGTGACGATGTTGGACTTGCACTGGACAAAGGAGGTAAAGTAGTGATGATTTTTTTTGGACTTCTCGAAAGCTTTCGATACCATATCACATTCGATGCTCTGTAGAAAACTTGCCTTAAAGTTCAATTTTAGTAGAACCACCGTTGAATTAGGTTCATCTTATCTATGTAATCGCAAGCAAGCTGTTTTTTCCAATAATGTTTTATCATCATTTCTTAATGCTTCTCTGGAGTGCCTCAGGGATCAGTCCTAGGCCCTATTTTTCTTAGTTTATATATAAATGATCTCCCAACTATTATAAGCCATTGCCGAGTGCATTTATTCGCTGATGATGTCCAGCTCTATCAGGACTGCAATAATTTAGATATCGATACAATCTGCAATAAAATTAATGAAGATCTAGAGTCAATTCGAATATGGTCAGAGACGAATTGTCTTAAACGTAACGCCTAGAAAACTAGTGCTTTATTGATCAATCGTAATAATGCTAATAACTTTCCAGATATAAGAATTGGGTCTGATTCGGTTCAATGTGTGGATCATGCAACTAGCTTAGGTCATACAGTTGAGAGTAATTTTAAAGGGACAGGTTCGTGTTATGTCAATGTGGGAAAATATATGTGCCCTTAAACTTTTAAAGGCATTCATTTCAACATATTTTGATTTGTGTGATTTTTTGCTCTTTAGTACTACCTCTCGAACTCAACAGAGATTGAGAGTAGCTCTAAACGTTTGCGTTCGTTTTGTTTATCGTCTTAAATTCCACCTACAACACACGTTATTAGGAAACTCTTTTATTTGTTTTTACCGAGCACGAGTTTGGATTTTGATACACAAAACGGTTTCAACAAAACAACCACCATGTTTACATTCTAAACTTAAGCCTTTTCGCAGTAATAGAATTAGAAACTATTTAGTTCCCGCGTAAGAGGTGTCAACATCTGGAATTCCCTACCTAATTTCCTCAAGGAAATCGATTCAATTAGTTTGTTCAAAAATCAATGCAAAGTATACTTTAGTTAGTTTTTTAGTAAGTGTATAACAAGTTTTGAATGTAAATTAATGTTATTGTGACGCACTCCATAGCAACTTTGTAGCGTTAAAAAGATGTATAATCTTATGCTGCGTGTGAAATAAATAAATAAATAAATATTTTAAAAAATCTGGGTAACTGTGATGGCCAGATAGTTTCTCAAGAACTCTCTTCCTCATCTCGATATTTCCATGAGTTAATTGTTGCTTCAATATCGACTCATGGTAGTTTGACTGTAGAAACGTAGAAAGCAGCACTCTTTGATTGTTATGGTGTTGTCGTCCGACCACTTCCGCTCTCTAAGCAGTAGTTTATCAAAATTAGCAATTTTGAACACTGGGATTGTTCTTACGCGGTTTTTAAGAAAGGGTGGGGGATGCAAAGAAACCGATTTCTGATCTGCCGTAATCTGAAAAAGTGACGTATACGCCATTTTCCAAAAATGGTGTTAACGAGTACTACTCATTGAGATCTTTAACAGAAAAATGGAAAACATGCATGTTGTAAAATGGCGGAATTAATTTGTCTGTGACTTGTGACCTTTGCTGCTACTAAAGGGATGACAATCAAAAGTACCTATTAATTACGTAACAATATCTACAAAAACTCCTGACAACACCCAGCTGGCGACACTTGCTCATAAACAGATCACATGCTAAACAACGAATGGCATTTCTCGGGCGTTGACTCAATAGAGGTAATAAACTATACAGGACGATTGTCGCTGCGGCTCCCTTTGTTATCGTCCCCAAACATGTTGGGTACATATCTGTCAAAACGTACTGATTTTTCCTTTGTTGACATTTAGTGCCCTATCATCGCCAGCAAAAGATGTTTCGCCAGTGACGACAGCGATAATCTTCCTCTATAGTTTATTACCTCTATTGTTGACTCGGACCACAATTATTTTTTAGTTGCCCGGAAACTATTATTGCTGTATTGCACCTACAGAAGCTGGACAAGAGGATGGAAGATGCCAATGGATCTGACGACGTCATCAGATTGTGGAGGAATGTCAATAAACCTGTGACTAAAATAGCGAAGGGAGTGTTGGGCAGTGACACCCACGAGATGGTTGGTTTGATAAGGAGTGCCAGCGAGTAACAGACAAGTGCCATTAAACGGAGCTGCCGTAATCATCGACGTATGACAATATTTCAGTTAATGTAGTTTAATCGAGAATTGCCCAGCCGAGATCAGTGAAGAAATAAAATTCTGTATATCTTAGCTAATGTGATATTTACTGTTCCACTGACTTCTCTTTCCCGCACTGCTACTTACTATGTACTACTACAGCTACTAGATTTGAATGGTCAATGAGTAAATAAATTAGTGCGCAAATAGATGAGTTTCGTATAAGACGCACAACTTTCGTGAAATACGGTTTTATGGTTTGTGCAATCAGTGAGTAAAAATGCGCGTTTTATTGTGTTTTGTTGAGCACGCAGAACGAATGCGTGATCATTCGAGAAAAATCTTTTTTCTGATTTGTGCGATCGGTAAGTTAATGATTCACGTAAAAAGTAAATAGAACACTTTGAATGCGCTTTCATGTAGATCGCAACTCATACCGAAGTGAATACAAATAAAATATCCTTTGTTTTAAAATATGTTATAAAATATCCTTTGTTACTTATTTTAGTCAATATTCCTGATATGGAAATGCTAATATCATCTTCCAAACTTAGACGTACATGTTCATGATAGAATTAGAGACGAAAGTATAGAATTGATAGTTGGCATGCCTGCCGTATTCTAACGGAACTATCAATTCTATGCTTTCGCCTCTAATTCTATCATGAACATGTACGTCTAAGTTTGGAAGATGATATTAGCATTTCCATATCATTGTAAATCGTTTAACTTCACGTAGAAGTAACACACACAAAATCATTAATTTAGTTCAATATTCCTGTTATTTGACCGTCAATCTACCTTACACACCTAGTTTTCTTTCGCGGTAGCAAATTGTCAAATTCTGGGTCAACATTATGAAAAAAAAATCAAACGTCATCTGAAAATCCTTTGATTTTCTGTGAATTCTTTGGTAGGGTCAAAAAAGAAATAAACACTTTATTATAGTCTTATAGATAGGAAAACGGGATTTAATAAAGCATGGCGCCAGCAAGTGCAAAATAAATAAATGATAGTTTGTTTGCTACATGTGATGTGTGTAGTTCGAGTCTCAGTGACGTTCTCTAGACGATTGAATAGAATATCAAACTGACCATCTACAAAACGGCTTCGAATATAAAGTGCTGCTGCCGCTGCGCTCAGCATTGTAGCCGGGCCTTTCAACACCAAAAAAAATAATGGCAAAAGATATTTAACGCGGTAAGAACATTATTTGGAGCTTTAGAGGAAATGTATTCACTTGTCATAAGACGAGTTAGCGCTATCCCATTTATTTCCACAACTCGATTTTGTAACTTTACATATACGTATTTTGACATCAACAACATGTTCAGTGTCTTTGAAGATTTTACAAAATCACATGGTGGAATTAAAGGAGATAGTACTAACTCGTTTTGTGACAAGTGATTTACGGCGGGTTTTCGCAAAAGTAGGAACTTCTCTCGAGAAAAAAAATGGGTACTGGTTATGCAGGAAGTTGTTCGCTACTACGCCTACCAAATGTTTTTCGATGAAAATCTACAATTTCGATAAATCTGACTATACATGCTTTTCGCTTTACTGATTTAACCAAGTTAACTTCTAGAGATCCGCTATATGTATCGTAGTTTCTCGAGCAAGCACACAGTTCGGAAATAAATTGCTGTTATCCTGGGATTTCTAACCCGACGGGAATACCATTCGTAACCCAACCATTTCGAGTCTGTGGCCTTCATAATTTTATATCAAACAACAATCATTATCGTCGGTACCACCAGAGGTCGATAGCAACTGAAATTCTGGAACATAAGTAGGCTGCATCGGGCACTCATTACATGGGGACAAAATCTGAAAACAAGCATTTGAACCAAGCAGGACCAGAGACTCATGGTTTGGTTTTTCGCAGATAGTTTTAATTTCGCAAAACCGCTTTTGACTACTACTGACTACTACTTACGATGCTGATGCTCACTTCCGGGCTAAGCGAGTCAACTTTACACTATTTTCACTAATTTATCACACTTTAAAAACGTTATAAACCTTTTTTTCACGAATGGAACGCGCAGATGAAAAACACACTTTTTCCCAAAATGGATGCCACATGTTGTTAATCGTTAATTTATCGTTATCACCGATAAAGTTAATTGTATTCAACGTTATCGGTTGCTACGATAAAGATGCATCAACTCAGTAATTATCGGAGTTCGATAATTCAACGTTAATTTAACGTAAGTTAACTCGATAATTTTGCAACAATGTGGTTACTAGATTACGAGAAAAAAAGTTATGTATAATTTTGACAGAAGCCGAGAATTATGTAAACTGATCTTTTCCAAAATTTCTCAATGATGACCCTCATTGTAGCAGGTTGACCAGAGATGATTTTGATTGAAGCGGGACTTTCTAGAAAAATGCTCAATGGCGTATAGGCACGGAACGAAGAAAAACCAAGTGTTCTGTCATTGTCTTGATGGACTATTAGGCACTACATAAGGGAGCGTCCACAAATTACGTAACGCTTTGAGGGGGGAGGGGAGGGTTGGGAGTGTGACGATCCATACAAAATTTGCAGATGTTTCATACAAAAAGTGTGACATAGGGGAGGGGGGTTGAAAATGCCCAATTTTTGCGTTACGTAATTAATGGATCTTCCCTAAGTGTTTGGAATATAAGGCACTGGCTACAAATACAACGCGGATATTTGTGCTAACCAGACATACTTGCTTTGAGATGGAGACATATCTATTGAGAACGCATGATGATTTTTTCTTAAACAATCTTCATCGGATAATCAAGAAGATGTAGCTGGAATCGGAATACTTCGGGATTAAGAATTGAGTTTCAACTGCTAAAGAATAATACAACGACTTGTAGTATTTCATGTCAGGCATAGGTACCAAGCGAAAATACCCTTCGTGTCATAAAATAACCATAATTATGTTATACATGTAGGCTCTTCGGATCTCCAAAATAGATGTTTTGTGAGGTTAAAAGACTATTATTCTTCCATTTACTTCCACTATTCACTTTTTATGTATCAACAAAAAGATACGTATTTTGTTTCCTACTTGGAAACTCTCAACTGGACTTGGAAACTCTCATTTCCTACTGGAAACTCAGTGTTTTGTGAATAGAAGAAATACGATTCTTTATTATGGAAAACCGCGACTATCTGTGAAATTGAATGAATGATCATAAGAATGTGTTTGATCAATTTGAATCCCAACTCAATTGCAAGATCAAAATGAGTTACCTAATATTTCAGGGCAATGCTAGAAAAGCATATTGCAAAACCAACTTGTAAATATTATATTTTTTACCTGCAGGACATATTACAGTTAACTCGATAATTATCGATAAATCAACGAAGACTCGATAACGATAAGGGGTCGTTCAACAATGATGTCACAGGTTTTAGGGGGGGAGGGGGTCTAAGATTTTGTGACACTGCATATACTAGGTATACAAAAAAGCATGACAGAGGGGGGAGGGGGGTCTAGAAATCTCAAAAAGTAGTGGACGTCATATTTGAATCGTCCCTAACGATAAATCAACGCTCACTTTATCGTCAACGAAGCATCATCGTACATTCGTTATCGTTATCTAAGATGGCTTTAAATTAACGACAATAATTTATCGATTAACAACCCTGGAACAGACCATTAGACCGAAAATCATTTGCACTCTTAAAAATAATGAAACGTACAGGTGACTGAAACGTTGCTTGACATAATCATCTGATGACGTAACCAATAATCTCACTCAATTTTATGTCCATTTTGAGGTACTCTGCACAAAAATTTTACCGCATCGAAAAAAAAACTTATATTTACGGCATCAGCTGAAATTTACAGCATTTTATTCGATTTCATTGTCTCAAGCTGTGAAGTCATGTCAAGTAAGACGTAAATTCGCACGAATATTGACCGCAGTAATGCAGCATCTTTAACGTCAAGTTCAGTGCGAAAAATTTCCTCAGCAATAAAGAGCACAGTTTTTGCTAGAGATGGGGTTCAGATCTGGAACCGGTCAAATGATCCGGATCTCTAAAGTGAGTGAATGATTGATCCGGTTCACCAGATCAGCAAATTATTTGACCATTTGTAAGGACATAATAAAAAGGAGATCAGAGCAAGCTGTGCAAGAATACGAACGTGAAAACGTTTGCTCCCGTCAAAAGTGCTGCATAAATTGAAAGCACGAAAAAATAAGCTAAAATGAGGATCTTGAAATGAACCGGATTTATTTTGAAGTTAGCAGCTGGACGAAGTTTGCTTTACATTAGCCCCGCCCAAGGACCCAGTTCTGGAGAATTTTACGCAACAGATGCTCGTCGAACTGGATAAAACTACTACCAACCGCCGTCTATTACAGGAATGAAGAGTTATGGAGGTACCATAGTGGGATTCCGCGATGTAAACTTGTAAATAGTCCGGGTGTACCCAGCACTTTCCAATGAAGCCAAATCAAAGCGAACGCATTGATGCCCACTACAACAGTGAACGTCCTGTACAAGTCTTCAACAACTCTCCCGGGGAAAGTAAAGACGACAGCTACTATGCAAGTAAGATCCATCTAATTTTTCTTTTAGAATGATTTTTTGACATAGCGAAATGTGATTTAATGAATTTAAAAAAAATATTTTAATATTCATTGTGCTTATATGACATTGTTCATTGAGACAGAGTGTAATTAATATAATTGATGCTCATGTTGACGGGCTTGATTGGTAAGAAAGCTTGGATTTCGAGGAAAAAAGCGACTTTAAAAGCGGTAACAAATACACGTACGCATATAATTCGTGGTTTTATAAAAGTTTTATAATAATCCATATTTCAAATATTTTACCGTTCGAACGATGTCGAGAACCTTTTTATCTAGCCAATCAGAAACCCCAACAAAAACTTATTGTAGTGCTGTATGAGGTTTCAAGAGAACAACCATATCCGCTATAATGTTTCTGGTGGTTTAGCATCGATTTGATTTTAAATATTCAGTTCATTCTACCTGTTCTGCATATTGTAAAATTGCATATATCAAATTGTTCAAAATCATAATATTCATCATTTTCATATCAGTCGTTTTATTTATTATATTTAAACTACAAAATTATATTCCAAATTTTAAAATAATATTTTTGATAAGAGTTACCTGCACTATTACGAATTAGGACACCCGTTATGATGACGACGAGATGTAAGTAATCAAAATTGAAATTCTTCTTCTTCTCAAGCTTCTCAATTTGGAAACAGGAACAAATATGAGTATCAAATGAACCGACGTTGCCAGTAAAAGTGGTACAATTACAGTTGTACTCACTAAAATTAGCTTATTTTAAAAAAATGAAAATGATAAATTCAGGTGTTTTGCAACAGAATTTTACACTATTCTGATTTTCATAATGGTTCACTACCGTTTAGAATAATATTAAAAATTTATACATGTACCACTTTTACCGGCACCGATTTTCGGTTTCTGTTGTGTTTTGTTCCCATTAATAGTGGGCAGTATTACATATGCATTTTGTTGCAATAAACTTGAAACGTGTGAAAAAACTTTCTCGCTAAAGAGGCACAGCACTAATTACATGTTGGTATGGTTGAGTTGCATTGTCAATTTGAATTTATTAGTTGAAGTTTTCTGGAAAATGCGTCTCCTGTAACTCAATGTGACATGTACCACTTTTGCTGGCACCGTTCTTAGCTGTTCTAAAAATAAACGCAAATAATGTTATGTAATTTGATTGGAAGGGGCTTAAAGTTACGACTAAGTACTTTTCCTCATAGCTGTAATAAATGTCTCATGCTGCAAACAAACCATCCCATGTACAGCGTATTTTTTGTTAGTTTTTGGGTTAAACTATTGAAGGAGATGCTTTATATTCGTTTACATACCATCTTCCCCTCCCCTTGGAACCTTTAATAGAATTGAAGGCAGCATGTAAAATTGACTGTGCTGTTGGATGACACCACATGCAAAATAAGACTTGAGTCAGGATGGTTGTTAACATACATACATATTATTTCAATATTGGGGTTCCAAAAACAATTTTGAAATTAATTTTCATTTCATTTATTATTATACACTAGTCGGCCCGGCAGACATATTAGCCATGTACTGTGAAAGTGATCTAGACCAACAACTTTCATGGAAAAATAAGTGATCTTCATTCATTGAAGCTGTTGGTTTCAGGCTGTTAGAATTATTGTCATATCAAAAAAGTTGCATAGATGTTAAATTCAATAAGGTTTATCCGCCATCTCATCACTTAGTAATTTCACTATAGCTCGGTAGGCACTTAGGCACATGCGGCTCAGTATCCATTTGGAGCTTCAATAGATATGAACTGAGAAGGGTTCGGCATGGTTAATTTTTTTTTTGTTGAAACAACTTGAACCTGACCACCGTAACAATGTTTTCCTTGATTTCCGAAATTAAATCATATCATTCTTCTATACCTGTAATCACTGTAATGTAGTTTTTTGCTCTCCTTAGGGGCCCTCCTTAGCCGTGCGGTAAGACGCGCGGCTACAAAGCAAGACCATGCTGAGGGTGGCTGGGTTCGATTCCCGGTGCTGGTCTAGGCAATTTTCGGATTGGAAATTGTCTCGACTTCCCTGGGCATAAAAGTATCATCGTGTTAGCCTCATGATATACAAATGCAAAAATGGTAACCTGGCTTAGAAACCTCGCAGTTAATAACTGTGGAAGTGCTTAATGAACACTAAGCTGCGAGGCGGCTCTGTCCCAGTGTAGGGATGTAATGCCAATAAGAAGAAGAAGAAGTTTTTTGCTTACATTGAAAAACATTTTGAATCATGATTCTGTGATTTCATTTAAACTTGGCGTGTCCTTCATTTTAGTTCTATTTTTAACATTTTCGTGCATTTAACCGAATGGTTCCAGTAGAACCAAAGAAGTTTGTAGGGAGTCCTTAACTTCGCATGCGCACAAAGATCCTGCAGATCGCCGTTATCATCGTTACCTATCACCATACCTAGTTGCAGAATCGGACGAGGAATTAATTCTCGCTTAACTTTTCAAGGGGACCTAGGTGACATTTTTTTCATGAATTTGTTTGAATACTGCAATCAATAGCTTTCATGTTGTTCTGTTGATTGCGCTATTTAAATTGATTCATGAAAGGAGTGTTACTTGGGTCCTTTTGAAAGGTTAAGCGAGAATTAAAGTTTCTTCTGCGTAGTTTTTCGTCAGTTTTCTTCGACTAGTGCACCGCCGAAGTATCAATGCAATTTTCTGGTCGATGGAGAATGTTTCGTAGTTTGTGGTGAAAACCATCTTTGAATAATTCCTCTTTTCTCTTGCAATTTTAATAAATTGTGTTCTGACGGGAAAAATTAAAAAACGCTTCCAAGCACGGAAAATGTGGAGATGTTGTAAGTAAAAATTTGGTATAATTTTCAGCATTCGATTGATTAGTTAACTATGTAGAGTGGATTTTTGATACTACGAGAATTCATATATTCCTATGTTTATTTTCATCGTTATGTTATTTGTCCATATAGCTATATTTCATTTGTCTCTTTTAAATGTATAAAAAGTATGTTTGTTCATTTGAATTTTTTTTATGATAATCTATTTTTTTTTATACATCTGCTCATGTTATTATGTGTGATACTGCTCTCCGTCTTTTTATTTCATCTTTTCAGAAATCAAGAAGACTATTTTTCGATCCTTGAGCCAGAACGAAGCATATTCCCCGAATTAAACCAGGAACTATTGGTTTTCCATCTCTGACGACAGCATAAATCTAAAACTAGCTGTTGTTGAAGAAAGGTTATCCAGGACAAACGAATTGAAACTTGGTGAGAGAATTCCATCATATATTTTTACCAAATTATATTGCAACTATATGATTATAAACTTAAAAAAAAAAACCATCAGGGCACCCAATTGAAGCGATTTGGATAGGAAGAGTGGAATCGCCAACTTCCTATTGTTAACATCTCGTGGATAAAGGGCGGGCTCTTCTCCCCATCTATTGGGTCAATCTGGGAAACGAGGGCTAGATTATATTATTGTATGTAAGAACTATCTTCTGGAAGGAGATTCTCTATTCATCCCATGGATTCGCATAAGTATCTCTGCTTATGGAACCACCCCATCCATTTTGGCCCTTCAAAAAGAGGTTTGATGAAATACAAACAATAGTATAATCATGATCAAATCCTTTGTCAGATATGGCCAGTGCTATCGGCAGGTGCCTTGCTACAATAGATGGTAGTATCATCATCATCATCATCATATACCCAATTCTTTCTCAACACCTGCCAAAATTGAAACTTGTTATGCGAATGAATAAGTTTAACTGGTGTCATAAAATTATTCAAAACGATTGATCATGCTAAACAATAATCTACCATAGTAATATAAAAGCCTTCCTTAGCCATGCGGTGATATCCCAAGTAACATTACAAGTTTTATTCCGTTCTAGGGATGGTTTTCAAGATCAATTTATAAGATCGAATAATAAAACCCAATATTACACGACAACTTTCTGATGACCACTATAAGTGTAAAATATGGCCCTAGATAACCACTATAAACCTATTATAAGAGTATTTAGGAAAAAAAAAGGGAATTTGGCTGCGGCAGCTGTAAAAAAATGTTTTGAAAAATAATTTACCACCACGCACTCTCAAAATAATGTAGTTTTGAGCATTCAATTTGAAATAATTGTAACAGCAATATCCCTGATCTCCCTTGAATATATTGATATTTCTCCCTAATATATTTATAATGCAAATCAACTACCAAAAAAGTGTTTTATGTGGTGAAAACATTGTCTAATCATGAATGTCAGTGATAACTTTTACCGACTTGAAAATGCTTCTCCATTTTTAATATGGCCATCATAAATTTCGATAAGGGGTGATTCAACTATGACGTCCACTACTTTTTAAGATTTCTAGACCACCCCCCCCCCCTCCGTCACGCTGTTTTGAATACCTAGTATAGGCACTGTAAAACAATCTTAGACCCCCTCTCCCCTTAAACCTGTGACATCATTATTGAATGACCCCTAAGAAAAATTTTGCTCTTATTAAACACCTTTATGAACTCTGCAATGCAAATATTCTTATTGGGGTAACTCATTTGACCACATTACGACCAAACATTTTGATTTTGATCGACAACTGTAGAGCCGCTTATAAGGTCAATATGCGGTTGACGTTTGAAGCTTTTTCAGCATATTCATGAGAGGCTTAATGATAGCAATAAGATCGACAATAAAACTGAGCAACTAGCTATGGTGATTGCTATTATAAATCCGCTATAAGAATTAAATAAATCCAAGAAGTATGGAAATTGTTACTTGGGATATGCGTCTACAAAGCAACATCATGTTGAAGGTGGCTAGAAATGGATTTACTTCCAGCTAGCGTTTGAAAATCTAGAAAAATGTTTGCTATATTTTGCCTTAGAAATCGTATCGCTCCGATGCGTAGTTAAAGATTAGATCAATTGTTTCGTAGATTCAATCAAAAGCAAATTCATTTTACTACAAATCATGTGGCTCTTTCAAACAGCAGCTTAGTTTTCACCATATTTTTATAACCAATATTAGAACGCCGGTTTTCTATGATAGAAAGAGAGAAATTTGGAGAAATAACCATTAGAAACTATTATTTTCACCAGAATTCATTGCCGATGGAGCAATCAATGAGCAAAAACCGCCGCTTTGAAATGAACAGATCGCGCCACCGTAGACATGTTCTGTCAAAAGCACACAAATAGAAATATGCATATACAGTGCCGCCGTTGTTTTGATGCGGTGAGTGCTAAATTTTTCATTTTATAGTCGCATTATTGCAATCACTTTCAATAACATCTAATTATTAAGCCCGAGGCTAAGCCAAATACCATCAACAGAAAACGCAATTACAAAATCTGGATGATTGGAACCAGGGTAGTTTTGTAAAAGATTTTCAAAAGTTTTGATTTTAAGTCAGAAAAGGGATGAATTTTATGAAAACAAAATTGTCCCACACTTCAGAATAGTGAACCAATAAACGAAAATTATACTCCAAATATTTTTTTCTTTTAAACGACTCTTATTTGCATGATTCTTGGTACAACCGTCAGACTTTGAAGTGATCGACGAGCTTCACTTCCATTCATCTACCTAAAGGAAAAAACCTAGATGAACAATGATCAGAACTGTAATTTCAAAAAGCTTTACTAATGATTAAGCTCCGCTAATATTGCTAAAACTCAATAAAACAAATGTGTTCCTTACTTTCAAAACCAAAAAAATCATCCCATCATTCCAAGGAAATATATAACCTAAAAATTTCCTACACAAACCGGGATACAACTCAGCCACCTCCAGTATGGTCTTGACATGCTCATCTCACAAGTAGGTAAAATATTTTGATCATATCATCCTTAAAAATGTGATAAAAATCGTCAGGTTTTCAAAAATCCTTAAGTCTTGAATGTCGGAATTCCATCGTTTTTCGAGCTCAAACAATCATTTTGTAAACTCTTGTGCATCTATATATCTATAAATCATAATTCTATAAATCTCTACAAATTTTGTTAATTTACATTTAAATTCAAAAAGTGTAACAAAACATAAGTAAATTGATCAGGGTCCCTTCCTTGCTGTTAAAAAATACCAGTGAGGCTCGTAAGTGTGTGTGTATAACGATCGTCATATGTTGGGTAGTTTAATTATAACGCGTATCGAACTTTTTGGACGCGACTTGGCGCCACATGTGGGGTCGCCAGAATTTCGTGAGAGTGAATCATATGGTTAATATAAATAGTATATTTGATAAAAGTGTTGCAGACAAATGAGCAAACAGCAACATGGTGTGCGAAACAGAGAGCGAGTAGGTACAATGCGAGAAGAATGTAAACTTCCACAGCAACCTCGTATAGCTCTCCAACTGCTTCAGCGTGCGTCAATTTCGATATGGTGCACTGGCATGGTCCCGCCGGATACAGTTCAACGAGCTATATCAAATTTATTATACATTTCCACAAAAATATGCCTACCACACTTCTGCTACAACATTTGATTTTCCGTTTGCATTCGATTAAACATAATCGATTAAGTTTGCAAAAAAACATCAAGCATCCCTATTTTTTTTCATGATGACATTTTGAAGTGTGTGTAAAACGATCGTCATATTTTGGGTAGTTCGATTTACGTGTGTATCGATCCTTTTGGACGCGAGTTGGCGCCACATGCGGTGTCGCCAAAATTTCGTGAGAGTGAATCATATTGTTAATATAGTATATTTGCCAATAGTCAAGCAACTGCTGGCGGAAGGAAAAAGGACCTTCTTGAAGAAGATTTCCCCGTGGAAACTATGTAGATGTAGCTGAGAGTTTGGAAATCTCCCGACAGATACAAACAGCGCTGTTGAATAAGGATCAGGGAAACGGCAGCTCTTGGCTCTTCAAGTTTCTACCTAAGCAATAAGGTAATTAGTTGCATAGGGGAACTGTTCCGTTTTCCATCTCACTGAACATATTTTCATCTCAACGCAAAACAAAGGAATACAGCACCAATCTCGTCGCTTCTTTTTGCTAACACCTGTGCTTACTGGTAAAAAAAAATCACAAACATAAAAAACTAACCAAATTCCTTTTCATTGCTTTGTTTTTGATGGGATGGAAATAGGAGCTATGGGATGAAGTGTCGAACCGTTCCCCTAGGTAAATAAAGTCTTAGACGGTATCACGAAATACGTACGTCCGACGATTTCGTATGTATGTGAACGTACGTCTGACAATCGCCTCGATACATGCTACATCGTTAAATATCGCTGTAGAACCTGTTATGTATGTGCATAAATAACCGTGCATGGAAAGTGACGGATCTCTTTAGAAGCAGGACGCTTCGGAATAAGGAAGCTCTTGGATGCAGCTAGAGCTATCGCTTTGGCAGTAGTGAAAGTGGAAGACGATCGGACGGCGGCGCCGGCGTCAGCCTGGACATCTCAGCTTCATTACGATGAGCAAGCGGGTGCGGTGGCACCGTCCTCTGCCGGATGAATTATTGAGCAACATGTAAAAGGGTCTTATCAGAGCCAAGAGTTAATATTGTTAACATTTTCAAATTATGTTAGGAAAACGCCCTCTTGTAAAAGTAGCACGATCCTTCCAGCAAATGTGAACAATTTGGCAAAAGATTACGACAGAAGAAAAGACGTGAAGAAAACATAAACCATTGTTTGCCTGGAGACAAAAAAAAATAATATAATAATACAATAAAAAAACACAATTTAAAATAATTGCAGTTGAAATGTATTATTTTTAATGAATTATTTTTACAAATTCTTTAACACAGGTGACCGTGCATATTAAATAAATGTTGTTGTTTTTCGGCCAATAACGACTAGCAACTATTATGTGTGCAGTGGCAGTCAATCAAGCTAAGCAAAAATTTGTAGACAATAGAGCTGCATGCATCCCTTAGACATGCGCGATAAATTGTGCAATTCGTTCAATTCTCTGCTGTTAATAGGTTTGCTACCGTTTACTTCAAATGGATCAAAACTTTTAACATTCCATTTTAAAATTGTAAAAAAGGGGAATCGATCCATTTCATAAATTCATTCTGATTTATTGTTTTGAAATGGAGGCTTCAATGCCTACATTAAGTTCACTGGTTTTACCCGGTCTAATGTCCCTTTTGGCGACAGCAGTAGCAGCGTGAGCAAACAAATTGTGCACATATTCAGATCTAGCTGATAGTCGATTACAGCAAAAACAGCACGATCAATTTCAATTTATGTCTTGACTTGCCTCCATCGCGCTGCTAACTGTGTCCCAGCAGGGACAAAACCAAGGATGGATCCCCGACGCTGGATGACGGGTCAGTTAATAAGAACGAGTTTTATCAATTCCCCATTGTTGCAGCACCCCCAGATGACGACGATGTCGGCCTGTCGGTGATAGACGAGATGCCCACACGCCCACATGGTGGGTGCATCGCTGCCTGGCTGATTGCCTGCCATGCGATCGTGGCGGTTGATTCCACAACTGGTGGCGGATGATGGGTAGCTTCATTGCAAAATGTTTTGTTCAACTGCCTCGCGCGGAAAGTGTCACTCAATTAAGGTTGTTGCAGTTTTAATTAAAAACTTCTGCTTTCGTTTAGTGGTGGCATATTGTTGAGATTATGTAACGGTTCAATGGATCAGAAATACATGAGTGGATGATTGAGTGTTATTTTACGAAAAGTTTTTTCCCAATCATATGAAGCTAACTAATCGACCTCCTCAAACAAGTCACATGTTGTCTAAACTTAAGGATTTGGAACATTGTACCACACCAAACATTTATTGGCTTTAAACGAATTGCATAGGACGTAGCTCCACTTCCCGCATCGCATAAAAGGAAATATCAATTCTCATAGTGCTAATTGCAGACTCGAAGTGCCAGCAAACAAATGCGTTTCCCATTCGCCACTTATCAATCGCTTTTATGCCTGTTGGCTTATACAGTTCGAGAATATTCGAAACAGTCCTTCGTACTAAAATTCCCATTGATAGTTGTTTGATGCCTGTGTTGTGTTGTACACGAGTGCAATAAAACCGAACCGCCAAACGATCGTTTTGTCTTGGGAACGATGCCGCGGCACTCCGGCGCTCGCTGGCCGGCTAACTGTGCGTCTGGAACTGAATTTACGAGGCCCAACATTGTACCAGGGCAGGGCACTCAAAGCCCAAGTGGAGGAGAACCACCGCAGTCGTCATCGTCAACGTCCGGAAAGATATTAACATAGAAAAATTCAAATGCATTTTTTATTATCACTTGCCTCGGTCGGTTTTATGGCCGTTCCAAATACATACTTGATGCTACACATCTTGCCCTTGAGGAGGTTCTTTGTATAATGTTTATGGTATGCGTCTTTCTTTAGTTTTGGGGCTTGTGAATTGTCGAGGATAAGGTGAGATGCTTTCGGAAGAATGACAAAAAGGCCATTTATACGGAAATGTTTGAAAGTAAGAAGTCTTGTTGTTGAATTGAGAGATGGTAAGGAGATATAAATCTAAACAATAATAAAAAACGCAGCTGCCTTATTAGGTACGAAAAACAAAATGATTGTGGTTTGTGATTACAATTGATAACAAATTAGTTATTTAATCAATCTTTCTCCCATAATACCAACTGCGAGACAGAACGAGTTGAATTATATTCGCACATTACGCGAACAAAAAATGGCATTAGAAGTCAAACTTCGATGCGAATTTACTATCGTCTAACTCTGAAAGCATATTATTTTATAACTCAAGCATCACACACTGACACTGTTCGATATCTGTTCACATTTTGTATAGCTTCCGGGCTTATCCATTTCAAGGAGCTGTCATGCTTTTCATATCCATTCTGTTTCGATTATGGCTGAGGGTTTTCCTATTGAGCTCTTATTCTCGCGGTATCGAACGATAGGTTCACCAGCATTCCACAACGCTTTACTTCACCGAAGACGCCCCAAACAAGGCAGGTATGAGTATTTGTTGGGGGAAACGGAAATTTCACTACAATTTAAGGGCGGATGTGACAAAAATTTGCCCCACCTGATCCCCTTGGCTTCCTTCGAGATTCCTTTGAAGCAACAGGAATGTCAAAGAAAGCCACTCCGCCCCCTCTCAACATACTCCAAAACATGGAATAAGGTATTTTGCATCGCCATTGATCATTGTCAAACGATGGCTCCCAGTAGGTAGCTATTTCAAGTATTGCGATAATTTTCCAACCATTCAACATTAAAGAGGCGTAATCGATTCCGAAGCAACAATTTACGGAGGACTGAGTGGGGGTTCGTTGAACTTTCCACCATTTGCGGTGCTATTTTTGTTGGCTTTCCCCTCCGGTTCGGTGTCGATTAAAGCGGTTTGTTTTAAGATTGCCATCAGATTTGGTGTCGGTAGCACGAACCCGTTGAAGAAGTTCGGTCGAAGCGTCTTCTCCATCATCGCCGTCGCATCAGTGCGTAACTCATTTTTGATAAGATCAGAGTTACGGCCCGAAGGCGTTGAAGCGCCACTTTGCTGTCTGCTCGGATGGGGGAAAACGAACGCAAGTGGATTGTGTCATGTGGATCCAATTATTTCCAATGCTTCGTATTACAGCTCCAGGGTTGATACCGCTTAAGGCGGTTGCAGTTTTTAACCACAGACATTTTCGTAGGAAGATGAATACGCTTGTGTGGTGGAAAGAGGGTCCCGAAAATGATGATCATTTTGTACGAATATACTCAGTGGTATATAATTAGAAAGGTAAATAGCAATTGTTACTCAAGCCACTGTTACGCAAGGCATCTCACAATTAAGATGTTGCCAAAAGATATCGTCAGTTTTTCAAATTGAATAATTCACGTTGCATCCAGATGTGATGGGATTCATTTATATGATTAGTCCTTCAACCGGAAGGTATTCTAATCATAATGAAACAACTTTCCCATTTGGATAACAAAACTGATCCAAATCGAAATATCAGACATGCATACTTAATTGCACAGTTTTATTTTCTTCCAGATTGACGTTTCTGGATTTGGATAACGTGATTAAAAATTATAAAATTAATGCATTGGTGTTGACTTTACTTTGATAACTAACTTGGAATCCATTAATAAGCTTCTAAATGTCAAGCAGAAGGAGGTTCATACATAGTTACGGTTCTTGATTGACGGGACAACATTTTCCCACGCACAGCTTAGTACAATCGTTGTCAAAGCTTTCCACGTGCGTAAATTCAACCCGTTGCGTTCTGCCGTGACGGGAGAAAAATTCTTCAAAATCGATAAATACCAACCTGCCCCCAACCCCCAATCGGAGCGACCCAACGTCGATTTTCGGCAAGTGATCTTCGCGCCATCATTCCGCTCCATCTAACACGCCGACTGACTGCGAAAGCAATAAATATATCAGATTTGCGACAGCAGCGCTGAAACATAGTTCGAGCGGAAAGCTGACGCAACGAGCATCCGAGAGCCCAGGGATGAGTAACTGATGCGTGACGCAAAATTTTTCCACGCACACAGCATCATAAAGTAAAAGTTCAGCTACGGGTGATTGGCAAAATAAGAGCGGAAATGAAGGGATTCTTCGGCGGGAAGTTTCGGTGAAGAAAAATCGAAGTTTGATAGGCAAATTTGGGACTTTCTTTTTCCGCACACGTTGGGTCAGGAAGGGGTTACGAAAGATTTGATTTGACGCATTGTGACGGGTTTATGACTGGGTCCTATCGGAAACAGCAGAATGTAATATGGACTGGCTTATGATTGATTGCGTAACAAAGAAGTCATATTATCGGGCTTCGAGGAGCGTTTGTATTTTGGGCACTACGTTTCAGTAGGAAGTCGAGAGGTCGATAATATGGATTTGAGGTCGCCTATGAAGCTCGACACGCTTCGATACAAGATGAGAGTGCCGAAAATTGTGACGATTTTTGAGCTAAATAAATCCTCTGCTAAGCACTGGCGGAGTTAAGTTGGGGCCCAATGGGGCACGTGACCCACCAAATTGAATATTTTCCTGAAATTTAATTATATTCGCCAAAATTGTTGTAAAACAAAATGCATTCCTAGACTTTTGATAATTTCGGGAGAAACTTCCGAAAGAATTCTTGGAGTTATTTTCCAAAGAATTTTGGGGAAATCTAAGTATTTATTTAGATATTTAAATAGGTATTTCTCTATTGGATATTCAATCGCAAATTCCTGTTGAATTCCTTTGAAAATACCTTTCACAATTCGTTGGCAAACTATTTTGAAAAACCTATATGAAAATATTTCAGGCTTCCCTTTGGAAATTTCTTCGAGAATTCATTATGAAAGTATTTTAGAAATTCATTCCACTTCAGGAATTTCCTTAAAATGTTATTTAGAATATTACGCCATTAATTCTTTTTGACATTCCTCCTGGCATTCCTTTGGAAAATCCCATGGAAAGGCCTTCGTAAATTCATGCATAAATTGCTTCGGAACTTCCTTTTCGCAATTTCTTTTAAAAAAATATTAAGTAAATCGATTTCTGCAGGTATTCATAAGACAATTTCCAAAAGAATTCATCAAGAAAATAATAAAAAGAAAGCGTGGGTATTCTTAAAGGAATTTCTGAAAAGTTTTCCGTAATTCTAAAGGAACTAACAAAAGAATTCCTAAAGTTTTTAACGAAGAAATTTCTAGAAGAATTTGAAAAGGAATTATTGAAGGAATCTTTAAAATAAATTGCTAAGATTTTTTTGAAGGAATTTTCATGGAAATTTAGAAAGGTATTTCCAAAAATAAATTGTAATTCCGAAAATAAATTGGAATATTGCTTTGGAAATTCCTCGAAAATTCAAAGAATAAATTATAAGAAAATTTCTGAAAGTCATCCGGAAACTCCTTTTTGAAATCTTTTAGGAATTTTTTCAGTAATTCTTTAAGAAAATCCTTCGGAAGTTCCTTCAGAAATACATACGGAAATTGTTTTAGAAATACCTTCGGAAACACCTCTAGGAGAAATCCTTCCGAAGTTTCTTTAGTAATTCTTTGCAAATTCCTACAAATCTCCAGGAACTCTTTTGGAAATTCGGAACTTAATTGGTAATTCCTTCAAAATTGTTCAGCAACTTCTTTGGAGCTTCGGAGATTCATTTTGACCATTCTTGCGGGAATCGCTTAGAAAATACTTTAGAAATCCTTTGGAAGTTTCATTTTGACATTCTTTTGGGAATTCCTTCGAGAATTATTTAGAAATTCCTTACAAAATTCCTTCAGAAAATCCTTCTGAATTTCCGTTAGAAACTCCTACGAAAACTCCTCTCGGTTTTCCTTTTTCATTTTTCAATAATTTTCTGGAAGAATTTTTTGAAAAAAAAATTCTGGAAGAATTTTTTGAAAAAAAATTTCTGGAATAATTCCTGCAGGAATTTTGGAAGGAATATTACATTGTAAACAAATTTCTGAAGAAATTTATAAAAACCTTTCGAGAGGCTTGACGAAAGAATCCCTGTAGGAATATTCAAATAAGTTGGAGATGAAGAAGTTCCTCAAAAAAAAATCTGGAGAAATTTTGAGAGAAATTCCTGCAGGAATTTACAAACGTATTTCCTTATAAATTCTCAAAGGAATTTCCAAAGAACCTTAAATGATTTTCGAAAAAAATTTCTGAACGAATTTCTGAAGGAATTTCTTAAAGAACTATTCAAGGAATCCACGGAAGAATTTCAAGTGGAATTTTCAAACAAATGTCCACTATTACAGTGAACTCTCCCTTACTCGATATTGAAGGGACCATCGAGTTAGGGAGGTATCGAGATGGCGGAATAGTTTAAATTTGTTTTTTTTTTTTTTCAAGTGAAGAGAGAAATGAGAAGTTCGAAGTGAATAGTGAACAGCGAGAGCTGAGAAGTGAGAAATGGAATGATAAAAAAAAGTACAGAGTACTGAGAAACGAAAGTGTGTATTGGGTAGTGCGATGTGTGCAGTAACATGTGAGTGGTGGAAAGTGATGCATGAGAAGTGAGGAGTGAGAAGTATAATGTGAAAGTATCAGTAGGATATGAGTAGTGTGATAAACAGAAGCTAGGGTGAGCAGTGAGTGATGACGATTGGGTTGTGAGAAGTGAATGGGAAGGTGTGCGACATAAAGAAGAAGAAAGAAGGTAAAAAAAGAAGGAAACAAAAATCTCGTTTATAATACTTTTCGTTACTCGGCTGCCACTTTCCATTTCTTACCGCTCGCTTCTCACTCCTCATTTCTCACTGCTTACTTCCTACTTCTCTCTTGTCACCTACCTCTTCCAACTATTCTTTTCTCACCTCTCACTACAGTCAAACCTCCATGAGTCGATGTTTTTTGACTCGATATCGACTCATGGAAGCAAATTATTCAAAATTGAAAAATGTTTTCTGGGTTACTATGATGGTCCGTTCAAACAGCTCTCCAAGGATTTTATAATCTACATCACGATATTTCCATGGGGTTAGTGACAAAAGGTCGAAAGACAAAAGGACGAAAGGACAAAAGGTCGAAAGACAAAAAGTCGAAAGACAAAAGGTCGAAAGGTCAAATGTTCGAAAAGCACAAAAGGTCGAAAGAGACAAAAGGTCGAAAGGGACAAAAGGTCGAACGTGACAAAAGGCCGAAAGAGACAAAAGGTCGAAAAGAACAAAAGGTCGAAAGGGACAAAAGGTCGAAATAGACAAGAAACTGAGACAGAGAGAATCAATCTCGCTTAATACAAGTTTTTTTTTGTGTCTTTATTAGGGAGACTTTCAGCCCGAGGCTGGCTCGTCTCCGCGTACAAGTTGAATTTATTTCTTAAATCAATATACTTTTTCATCTCTAACAGAACCATCTAGATAGTCATATTATTATTTCATATTCATAGTAATTACTCCTTCTTTGAAAATTGCTCATTCTTCAACTTTGTTTGATGAGATAAGTGTAATACTGCCGTTTGAAGTTGAAATGCATCACAAATTCCTTTGGAATACACTCAGCTTGTTCTTGATCGATCTTTTGTCTCTTTCGACCTGTTGTCTCTTTCGACCATTTGTCCTTTTCGACCTTATGTCTCTTTCGACTTTTTGTCCCTTTCGATCTTTTGTCCTCTCGACCTTCTGTCCCTTTCGACGTTTTGTCTTTCCGACCTTTTGTCCTTTCGACCTTCTGTCTTTCGACCTTTTGTCCCTTCGACCTTTTGTCTTTCGACCTTTTTTTTCAATGCTCACTATTACTTTTCACTTCTCACTTCTCTCTTCACACATCTCACTTCTCACTTCGTACTATTCTTTTCTCACCTCTCACTACAGTCAAACCTCCATGAGTCGATGTTTTTTGACTCGATATCGACTCATGGAAGCAAATTATTGAATATTGAAAAATGTTTTCTTGGTTAATATGATGGTCCGTTCAAACAGCTCTCCAAGGATTTTATAATTTACATCTCGATATTTCCATGAGGTTAGTGACAAAAGGTCGAAAGACAAAAGGTCGAAAGGACAAAAGGTCGAAAGACAAAAGGTCGAAGGGTCAAATGTTCGAAAAGCACAAAAGGTCGAAAGAGACAAAAGGTCGAAAGGGACAAAAGGTCGAAATAGACAAGAAACTGAAACGGAGAGAATCAATCTCGCCTAATCCAAGTTTAATTAATTTCTTAAATCAATTATCTTTTTTATCTCTTACAGAACCATCTAGATATTCATAATATTGTTTCATATTCAAAGAAATTACTCCTTGTTTGAAAATTGCTCATTCTTCAACTTTGATTGACACTTATCTGTATTACTTCCACTTGAAGTTGAAATGCATCACAAATTCCTTTGGAATACACTCAACTTGTTATAAACTTGTTCTTGATCGATCTTCTGTCCCTTTCGACCTTTTGTCCTTTTCGACCATTTGTCCCTTTCGACTTTTTGTCTCTTTCGACCTTTTATCCCTTCCGACCTTTTGTCCTTTCGACCTACTGTCCCTTTCGACGTTTTGTCTTTTCTACCTTTTGTCCTTTCGACCTTTTGTCTGCCTCGGGCTGAAAGTCTCTTTAATAAAGACAAAAAAAAACCTTTTGTCTTTCGACCTTTTTTTTCAATGCTCACTATTAACTTTTCACTTCTCACTTTTCTCTTCACACATCTCACTTCTCACTTCGTACTTCTTACTCTCATTTTTCACTTTTCACATCTCACTTTTTACTTCTCATTTATACCTTATTATATCTCACTTCTGACTTCTAATTTCTCACTTTCACTTTTCACTTCTTACTTAACTTTTCGTTTCTCATATCGAAATTCTCATTTCCAACTTCTCTTTGCTCTTTTCTCACTTGCCACTACTCACTTCTTACTTCGCATTTCTCAATCCTCATCTCATTTCACACTTGTAACTTCTTATTTCTCCCTTCTCCACTTATTACTTTACAATTCTAACTTCTTACCATATTGTGCATGTAACTGTTTCAGACAACATCGAGTTAGCGAGGTAAAAATACGTTGGGAAAGTACTTCGAATTAGAAAATATCGAGTAAGGAAGATATCGAATTACGAAGAGAACGCAGTATGCTATTCAAGGGACTTTGAATCTCATCTAAAAAGGTAAAATATCAAGCTACAAAACATCGAGTTAGGAAGAGTTCACTGTATTTTCATATGAACTGCTAGATTTGTACAGGAGTTCATTAGGAAACTACTTCAGAAACTCCTGAAAGAATTCCGTCAAGGACATCTGAAGGAATTCTTTCTGAAACTCATGCGAAAATCAAGACGGTACTAAAACAAAACCCTGTTTTGAACCTGGAATAAAGATTTCATGACAAACATAAAAACCCAAAAGTATTGGGATTGCAGTCGATATTCTCAGGAATTTCTTCGGAATTTACTTCCGGAGTTGCTTCGGAAATTTCTCCAGAAATTTCTCAGGTGATAGTTCATGAATATATCCAAAAGTTCGATTGGAAAACATCCAGCATTTTTTTTTTTGTAAAAAGGTACTCCAGGCAGGGATTAGAAAACTCAAATTTTCAAATAATCGAGGATATCGATAACATATCCAAATAATCAATTGATAAACACTCGTTAGCGAGAGAGAATCGTTCGATAATTGTATCTCGATTTAAAGCATTTACCATTACTTTATTATAAAATTCCTCCAGGAATTGCTTCGAAAATTCTCAGCAAATAAATCTACAAATTCCTTTAAGAACTCTTTCGAAAATTCCTTTTAAAATTTGTGTTAGAACTCTTTTAGAAAATCTTCCGGAATTTCCTCCTGGAATCATTTTTGCAATACGCGCTAAAGTTCTTTCATGTAATCCATACCATCGGCTCCTGTAATTCCGCCTTAATTCCTTTCAGGAATTACCGAACAAATTCAGGAATTACCGAACAAAATCGAACAAACTCTAAAGACGCAAGAACACTTGCGTCTTTAGAGCTTCTTCAAAAACTTCTTCCGAGATTCCTTCGAAAATTTCTTAACGGATTTTTTAAAAGAATTTCCCCGGAAACTCCTTTGGAAATTTGGTCGGAATTCCTACAGAATTTGTATTAGTAAAACCTCTCTGGGGAGAATTCCTTCGTATTTCCTTGGAAATTGCTTAGTTGGTTAAAGCACCAAGTGGTTACCTCCAATACATTTTCCAAATCAATATCTTCCACATAACGTACATATTCACATATGAGTTTTCATAACATTGTAAATCAATTATAACCAAAGTAAGAATCTTGCGAGCAAATTTCGCTTTCCGACGCAATTATGCCAATCACTTGCTGACGGCCGTCGTTCGGACCGCCACTGACGCCATCAGATTTCAGTGTCAAAGTCTTTCGAGAAAATTTCACCGGATGTCATGAATTAATTACAATCACAGCACAGCTTTTTACTTTCTACCGAATATGACAAGAACTGATTTATGTTCAAAAATGTGCTTCTTCAATCATTCAAGTACTGAAGTACTCAAGTACTCAGCAAGTACTCAATAATTTGAATCTTGCGATAGAAATCAGACTTTAGAGCTACTGGACCTCCTTGAAATCTCAAACGAAAATGACGCGCACGCGAAACACGGCGCAAAGAAAATCGGTTCTTTTATTAGGGTAAGACGGTATAATATGCCCCCCCTAAGGCAACTCCTTGATAACTTTTTACTTTTCAACGCAATTTATGCAAACTTTGTGTTATTTGGTAGTCCAGGAAGTCGCAAATGCATTGCCCGTGAGTAGTCATAAAAAATATTACAGATAACACGTAATAAAGCTTTTTAGAAAAGTCGTGAAAAAATGAAATTTAAAAAGTGCCTGGGCAATACGCCCCACCTCAACCAAAATCATTTAATAGCCCTTCATTAGTATTTTATCAATCCCATAATAAAAAGGCTACAAATCCTTATGCGCTTGACATTAAAAAACAAACATAGGTCCATCCAAGCAGGTATGAATTACATTTCAATATTTTCCATACAATTTGGAAGCAACTGCTGCAGGCTCGCTGCGCTTGTGTCCAGTTGGTAAGGGCATATCGTCCTGCCTACACTGGGGCGTTTTGGCCAGTGAAACATGTTTTCGAAAATCGTTACACTTTTGAAGATGGAAGCAATTTTATATCATATTAACCACTGAGAAAAGTAATTTTGTTGCCCAACTGAGTGTTCCAGTGCAAGTTTTGCGGACAGTATGCCAGAGTCGCTCCAGAATGTTCAGCAAACAAACATTAAAAGTTACATCAAAACTGTGACTTTTTGTATTTTGCAAATATTTTCATTAAGTAATACAAAAATATTCCCATATTCACATAAGATGATGGTTTTACAAATATTTATAGGTACCAACTGAATTTGACCCTTAGTTAGTTATAGTTTTCTAGAAATCAAAGGGGGGCGTTTTGGCCAGGTGGGGCGCATTATACCGTCTTACCCTACATACAAGAAAACTGCTATTTCGCGCGCACGTAATTAAATCAGTCAGTCAGAAAGACATCCGCTTGCGGGCATCCCTGTACTGGGATGAATCGCTACAACTCGCAGTAGGGGAGACTGGAGAGACTTGATCCCCTTTTCTTATTTCCGATGCATCACAGCCAAAAATTAATAAACATACGCGATTTCCACACAGATTCTCTATGAAATATAGTATTTAACTTTACTGATGTATGACAGTCCTTAAATTATTTTTGTTATTGATACACAATCGATTTTTTGGAGTGCTGTCAAAAATCGACTTTTAAAATATTTGGGGGAAATTGATCCCTCTTCAAGAACTTGCTGTGATAAAATTAGGAAGGTGCCCTCAGATTTTTTAAATATTTTTCCTTCAAAATACGCGGAATTTTCGAATTGCTGTGCGCATACATGAACGATTTTTGTTATTGAATTCGACAGCACATGTAATTTTAAAATTTGGGGAGACTTGATCCCCTTTCTATGATATCTACGCAATCATTTTTCTTGCCAACTCTTCATCAAATCTGTCAAATCTATAAAAAATTAGAAGCATTATTTTTCGTTGATTTTTTTTTTTTCAAATTTGTGTATGAGTGACTTGGGGGGGATCAAGTATCCCCATATTGAGACAACAACTTCAAATCCAAATATCCTAAAACTTCGATGAAATGTTGACATTTTCATTAGTACAGATCATTAAGCATATTTACGGCTTTGTGCTGTGAAAAAAACGAAAGCATTTGGTCATTGTTATGAAAAGTTGTTCAAATTTTGCTTGGCCAATAAAAAATCTTTAGGAAGGTCAAAACATACAAGCCGCCCTGCAGAATATATAAGGTTGTCAATCCAAAAAATAACTCATCACATAAAGGTCATTTGTCTAGAGGATCTATACTAAAAAATAGGCTAGAACAAAATTATTTTAGTTTTCGATAAAACAGGGGGTGATTAAGACAACCACCAATACTGACGCCATAGAATTTTCTCCAGTCATAATGCGAATAAATTTATTACACTATATCACAAAGAACCATGGCTCCGTAAAGTGTTATACACGCCTAAGACTACCAAATAAACGAATTTAAAAAAAATAATTACATTACATCATTATTACATCTGTCGGAAGGAGACGACACGAGCTAGTGATTCTTCTACCAACGACAACTTTGTGCCGTTGCGAAGCGGTTATGTTTTGCACTTTGAACGAATCGATTTTATTTCCAACTAGCGAAAGAAACCCAGCTTTGCCCGGGTGTTAAAAATGTTACAATGAACTATTTGCAGCACGCACTCTAGATCAATTTCCGTGCGTTTGTTTTGTTTTCCTCAACTGCTGACTCAACATTTTTACATTTCCCCGTTATATTCACCAACTTTTTGTATATACAAACCTTGCGGTTCCCAATACGAATCTTGCAAATCGGTCAACCCGTTCGCGAGTTAAATCGTCAGGAAGGAAATCTCAACTCATTTTTAATATATAGAGATCATCAACAGAAACAAAACCAAAGTTGAAGTCTCGCGAGAAACTTTGTGCCGACGACATCCAAATCGTTGCAGACGCCACATTAGTGAATAAATTTCTGCAGCAAACACTTGCCAGATCCGCCGAAGATGCTGACAGGAACACAGATTTAAATGATGTGCTGCTGCCACGATCGCCACCACCACCGAAGCGAAAAAAATCTACCGCTCTACCACCGCAACGACAGCTATTGTTGCTGGGACCGCTTCTGGGTGCCCTGGTCCACTCTCCGAGAAATCCTGAATGAAATTGACCCGCGCACGGGTCTTTTTATACCCAGAGATAACGAAGCACTGGTCCAAAAGGCCCGTACCACGGCATACAAAAACAAGGCACCATCGACACGTACGTAAACATCAATTTCCACTTTAAACAATAGACGTCACTGCTATCGCTACTCGGGACGAAGCAAACTAACGCTCTACGGTTGATTTTGGCCTTCTCTTGCAATTGCGATAGAAATCACGTTACTTTTGAACTGTCATTTTCTTTACGAGCCTACCTTGATTCTGTATACCGTGGGCCTGTACCTTACATCAATCTGATGTTCTTGTTGGCGACGCATGAACGGGATTGATTATTTAAAAAAAAAATACAACCAGTATCCGAGTCTTCCCCTTAGATACAGTTCACGTCAAAATATTTATTGAGAAAGGCGATCAAGTCTCCCTAAATTCTGAGATTGTATGCACTGTCGAATTCCACATCAGAAATCGTCCATGAAAGTCGGAAAATCTGTGTATTTTGGAGGAAAAATATTTAAAAAATCAGACTGCACCTTACTACTTTTATCAAAGGAATAAGGTTAAAAGACTATTATTCTTCCATTTACTTCCACTATTCACTTTTATGTATCAACAAGCAGATACGTATTTAGTTTCCTACTTGGAAACTTCTTCAGTGTTTGTTATCGACTAACAATAACAAGTTAGTCGATAACAACACTGAAGAAGTTTCAAGTAGAAACGAAATACGTATCTGCTTGTTGATACATAAAAGTGAATAGAAGTAAATGGAAGAATAATAGTCTTTTAACCTTGTAGCATTTCCCCTAAGACGCTCTAAAATAATTAATCATCAAAGGAATATCAAAAAAGTTTTTGGAGAGAGATCAATTTCCCCCGAATATTTATAAATTTGATATTTGACAGCACTTCAAAACAACAATTTACAGACTGTCACTCATTAGTAAATGTAAATTATATATTTCTTAGAGAGCTGTGCGGAAACCGCGTAAGTGCATTAATTTTTGGCTGTGATATATTAGAAATGAGAAAAGGGGCTCAAGTCTCCCCAGTCTCCCCTACTGCCCATTATCGAGACTGCTAGTTAGCTCAATGATCGTGTCCAGTAGCTTATTTTCCAGCTCTCGCTCAATTTAGCTTTGGACGCTGTTCCAGCCGGCACGTTCGTATATCTAGCGGAAGGAAGTATATCTAGAGGAAGCAGCAACGCAACTAGTAGTTTGGGGTCTAGAACCCATAACTGAAGGAGATGGGGGAGCCGACGCGGCAAAATAAGTGTTCGAGACAGAAAATGCGTTGGAGTCAGGAAATGTCTAGGGAGAATTGTCGTGTGCCTTCTGTACCTAAACTTATCAAAATTGTCGTAAAAAGTGGAAGAGGTGAATCCAGTTCCTGGTGTGGGGTATGAACCGCAATTTCGAACCCGTGGTGAGATCCTTGATATGGACAGAGTCCAATTGTCGGGGATAGTCCGCCGGTTGGGGTGTAACATGCATATTGCACTGTCGAGGTCCCGGCTACCCGGAGACTATGACGTTATTATTGTTTTCAATTAACGAGATTGGGGTGCTTTGTGAAGATCAGTGCGATGAGTTTTTTACAGCTTTATTTCTGTGATTGTTTATGTTTGAGGTTAAGTTCATCAGAAAGTGGGATTAGTACTGTTAAAGACATTTTGTATAGTTTGAGTTACGAATGCTAGTATGGAAAATCCAGCCAGCACATTTCTAGAATAGTTTTGTTTTTGTTTTTGCTATCGAACAGGGTCAGGATTTGCAGAAATCGCTATAAATAACGAACAACGGCAAAAGAAAGGCAAACCCTGTTTCAAATCATAACAAGCCATGATAACCAATTTATCAAACTTGTATACTTGTACTTATACTCAGATTGGTAGGTACTCGGATTCTGATGGCTTTTGCGTAAACGTGACCTTTAAGTGGTCCTGTTGTGTAGGGGTTATCACACCTATCTAAAGAGTAGGAGGTTGAGGGTTAGAGTCCCTCCAAGACAAGTGGATTCTTTTTCGCAAGTTTCATATCAATGATAATGATTTTTGTACAGCCAAGTTTCCGAATAATATTCAATTAAGAAATTTATATTTCATTAGTATAAGAGCCTCTCCCCTCCTCTAGAGCGGGGAGGGGTCTCAGACCAACATTTCTTGTTTTTAAATACATCTACATCTTCTTTTCTTTAATGGCTCTACATTCCAACTGGAACTACGCCTGATTTTCAACTTAGTTTTCTTTTAGCATTTCCTCAGTTATTAATTGAAAGCTTTTCTATGCCCGGCATTGCCCCAAGCAGCACACTTGTCATACACGAGTTATTATAATTTCTGTATGACAAAATCCAGTCATATATAAGTTGTTGAAACCAAATCGATTGAGGTTGTGTATATTTCATTTGTATGGGACCCTCCTCCTTCTAGAGCGGGGAGGGGTTTCGACCCATCATAGAGACATTTCGTGTCATCAAAAACCTCTACATGCCACACTTTGTCCCATTTTCTTGATTCGTTGCTGAGTCATCCTGAGCCCTCCTTTCCAGAAGGGGGAAGGGTTTTTAGCCATCTTAAGAATCCGAAAAATTCCTGTATACAAAATTTAATTTCGACAGCAATGTTAGACTTTTATTAATTATTTATTACAGTTTATGTTAGACTTTTTAACCAAGCCCTGGTAAGGTATTCAATTATCACGATGTTGCTACCTGCCAAAAATTATAAAGTGTCCGTCAAATTTCCTAATGAATTGTCATGTTCGAGTTACATTTCTGTTATCTGTGTTGAGGCAGTTCTGGGAATTTCCACCTCATTTATACTCAAACAACCCAGATACAATCTTCCAGCTCAAGCTGCCTCCGTTTCCGGTCATCCGTCGTCGTCGTTTCGACGTCGACTGCTTGTAACCTACGCAATCGTTGCCAACATCCGGTCCAGCAGCTGACGACGACCCGGCTTGGGCGACCGTTGTCACACTCTCAGCCCGATATCGATGGCAAATTAAATTGAGAACAAAACGAAAATCCTGTCGCCCATAAAAGGATTACTTCCTGTCCTGACTGTGTGAGGATGTGCGAGAGCAAATGACGTTTTATTGCCGATGAAAACATCGGGGAAAAATAGACCGAAATAAGTAGCGATAAAAATCGTAAATCTTAAAAAGAATTACCCGTGAGGGTGAGGTGGAATCGAAAGGGGATGGAACAAGACAACACAAATAAAAACATGTTGAATTTTTTGGGTGCGTGGGTGAGAACACTGCCAGTATGAGGAAAGGGCAAAATCCAATCCCAATAACAACTTACGGCAGACTGAGTTTATTCGCGTGTTGATTCCCAGCTTCTGGTTGTAGATGGATTTGATTTGAGCACGAGCACAATTGACCATGGTGTGTGTTCATTCAGAAAACAGCTCGAAGAAGACAGTTTAGAAGAAGGATATTAAATCTTCTCAAGCTTCAGGCCATTCCGGTAGGTGGAATCAATGTTTATGAAATAAATTAGAGTTTTTCAGCTGTGATTGATAGAAGTGTTTTTTTAACTCTTTTATTAATCTACCCAGTGGAGACGGAGACACAACTCTTAAATCTATTTGCACATCCTTGTCAACCGCATTATTATTAATGATACTAATGTGGTGGTCGGAATTTGTAGAATCTGCAAAAACATACAAAGACTAGATTTTTTTTCATTTAAGAAAGAAGGTCACTTTTTGCGAACATTCTATACTTAGTACCCCATCATAGAAGATTCACCCAGCCCGTATCGTTCTCTCAATTGGGTCATCAGATAAGTTATGAAATTGCTCTTTCGCTCGACTTCGTGCTCCAACTACTTTATTGATACTTGTTGTTTGCAGAGAAATTTAATAATTCTACATTGTTCGGTTTATGATTGCGCTTCTCTTGTGCCCGTTCAAGCGTTTTCAAGAACATAAAACCGTTGGCGGAAACCACTTTCTTTCGTCATCATAACAAAGAAAATGCTCTCGTGGTTCCCGCCTAGCTTTGGCGATGACGCCGGAGGTTCGAAGAAGGACCATGCGAAGAGACAAACCGAATGGAACGCGCCGGTTTCCATCAATAAGAACGTGGCCAGAATAATTTTCCACTATTTATTTTGCCCACCCTGTCCCCAGTGTCATCCCCACCAAACAAAACACCTCAAGCGCACTTCCTTGGGCAAACAGAAGACTCACCCTCTCCAGGGTACGGCGGCGGAGGCCAACAGGCGGCATTGCGGAATCCGTAGTGAATCGGTCGAGGAAAATATGAAAAATGACACACGCGTTCGGAATTCTAAATCGCGCGGCTCAGTGCCCGTGTTTCTTGCCACTCAAAAAAGGCGATGATTGCCCCAACGGCGAGAGGCACCTTTAAATAGAAAAAGAAAACACAACGGTTATTGATTTTTCCTTTTGCGAGTGTCGTTGCGCGGGTCGTCATCAACTTTGTCACCCGGTTTTCCTGGCGGCTGAACATAAGAAATCCATTTCAAGGACTCTACGTCAAGGCGGAGTAACAAGTTTTTTTCAGTGGCAAATCACGACCCCACCTCGTCGCCAGCCGTTCACATTTCGCAAGGACATTTAGATGATTTGTCACCGATTTCGATGTTGTTCGACTCGGCTCCAATGAAAGGCCGACTCCTGTTGCCGTTGGTCCTTCGATTCCGAAGAAAACATAAAAAAATGATAACTTCCGCTATCGGTGCTGGGTTTCCGCTTCGAATAGTATCCCAGTCGAGATGAGGTAATTTCCGGCCGAACGGTTCAGCTGGGGAGCTGTTCTCTGGTTTCGGTGTGTTATTGGCATTGTTTGTTATCTGGTTCCTCTTCGCTTTCCGCTTGGATGCTGCATAGTGAGACGTAGTAACGTTGTTGCTGGTTCAGTGCGCGGTGCCCGTCGATATTGATGGCGCTGTTTTATTGTTTCAAGTTCTTGTTCGGATCATCCCTTGGGCGATGATAAGCGGAAATAAAATTTGCTATCTATTGGCCACTGGAGAGGAGCGGCGGATGATGGTCGTCGCTGTTTGAATGTTTCCGATACGGACGATGAAGCGATGATTGCCGGGAAGTTTTGGAATATTTTGTCGGAAATGATGTTGAATTTATGGCTGATTAACGCATTTATCGGAGAGATCGTTAAATCAATACAGTATTGGAAATAATATAAACGAGAGTCGGGGTGAAATTCAGCTTGATAATTTTGATAAATTTTAAACTTTATGTTAGAAAATATGTAAATACGAATATGGATGAAATGGCTGGAAAGTAGAACAGGAGGATAAACGAATAAGACACACCAAACCGGTGATTATAATTCTGTATAAGAACCTACCAAAACCTATATAGGAACTGGGCATATCCGAAAATGCTAGATTCTTTTACAAATACTGTACGAGTCCTTACAATTTGCCAGCTTTTTTTCTTCTTCTTATTGGCATTACATCCCCACACTGAGACAGAGCCGCCTCGCAGCTTAGTGTTCATGAGGCTAACACGATGATACTTTTATGCCCAGGGAAGTCGAGACAATTTCCAATCCGAAAATTGTCTAGACCGGCACCGGGAATCGAACCCAGCCACCCTCAGCATGGTCTTGCTTTGTAGCCGCGCGTCTTACCGCACGGCTAAGGAGGGCCCAGCTTTTCTTACAATATTTGCTTGTGAGCTTACATTATCGAGACGAGCCAGCCTTGGGCTGAAAGTCTCGTTAATAAAGACAAAAAAGCTTACAATATATTACATTACATGCCCAGATCTTATACAACAGTCTAACAGAGAGTGAGGTCTAACAATAGAAGGATACATTGATAGGAAGATATAAAAATAAGACCAAAGAAGAGGGAAAATGATAATAATAAGAAAATCTTCATTTAATTACAACAAAATAATGTTTGTGATTGTTTCAGGAGTATCTTTACTATCATCACATCATCGTTTACTCTTGCGCCAACATCGCGATGTAAAACACGTTCCCATGACAAACCCACAGAAGCGATAAACGCTTTGATGGTTCTAACGCCAACCAGCCAACCAACCAACCATCAGACAGTCAGCACCCTGAAAAGCGTCAGCAGCGTAAAGCTAGAGCGAATGAAAAAAAAAAAACTCCAACTACAAAACCCGTAAACTAGAACTTTAATTTCCTCGACGTTTTTTTCTCTCCTACTAGTTACCAATCCACAAACACGGCTCTGTGAATCCTTGTGGCGTCATACTCTCGCCCTAACCGTGGCTGGCAAAATCAGAGCTTCGCGGGCTAAAGTGTGTTCATCGTAGTTCATATTTCTTCATCCATGGCTTCGTGGCTGACTTTTTCGCCAACTTGTTCACATTCGTGCTTGCATTCTTAGCTACATGGAAAACTCCGAGCCAGTTGCTACGACCTGGCTGGTTACGGCGGAATACCTGGACGATGAAAGTGTGCTACTTTTTTGCTCAGCCCTTACATGGGTTCTATAGACTAGCGAAAACCTCCTCATCCGGCAGCTTAATTGCTTACACGGTGTAAAAGTTCGCATCGCAGCCAAAGGTGCGGAAAATTGCCAACGTCAAACTGTGATTACGTGGGTAAATTGGACCATCGACTGCTGCACCGAAAGCCGCCGCCGCCGCTTAATCAAGGCGGGATCGTTAAAACTATTCGCATTTTCTTCGCCTGGAATGCACTAAACAGAACATCAAAGGTGTTCTCGCATACGTACGATGAAGGAATTTACTACTCGAAGTGCTTTTAAAGAATGGAAATTCAATTTCCTGGTGAAAGCCTTTCCGACCGGTTCAAATGTAAACGCAACTTTTTTCTTGCACACTGACGCAGGAAAAACAAACTAAAACTTTAATTGAAATGTGCGATTTCAAGGAGGTAGTCGTGCAGCGATAGCTCGCCTTGTCAGTCAATGCAAAAATGGAAAATATCGGAAGCTCGGATGTCGGAATGCATTTTCAACTATTTAGGAAATCTCTTGGTTTGTAGGTTATAGTGAAAGAACTGAAATGCGCTAAAGAGCGATTAAATCATCACCAGCTGGAGGCGGAACGAGTTCATCTCCGGCTGTCAAAGATGATTGACGGGCACGGTTAAGGCATAAATATGATACAAACATGACTGCATTCTGATAATGTTTGCTAACAATTGTTTCCGCAGATGGAAAGCGAAATGTTTCAGTACTCTCTTGATTGGTCGATATCATTCACTACGCTTTCTCGGTAGGCACTCACAGTCTTTTAAAAAAAAAAATAAAAAATTGGTTACACATGGAAAGGAAACATGTGACAATGAACACAACCCCCTATTTCATTCATTTAGCTTACATCTAGGGTGAGCGTATCGGTTTTGGCCACTTTGTTGCCTAATTTGACCAACCCTAGAAAAAAGCATATTTAAATAAATTCTTCTTTTAGAGCTAATAAAAACCTCGAAAACTGCTTTAGTTTTGGAGTTATGCGAGAAACTGGTCCAATAAGAAACATGGCCAAAACTGATACATTTGGTGCGGGTGTGAATTTGTTTTGACCGCAGTTTGTTCTCGAGCCAGCAATAGGCCCAACTTACGCAGATGATGCGCCTTTGTATTTCACGACTAACATTAGTATTAGCCGTTAGCGATGATCCAAGGTAGATTATTTGTTTGACCACTTCCAAGGTATCCCGTTTATCGTAACATTCTCACATTCTCAAAAGTTCGACGGACGATGTCAATATTGTGTGGCCTCGTGTCATCGGAAAAGGACCAGCTGAATACGTTATGTGTTTGTCGGGGACAAAAAAGTACTTACGTGTCGTCCGTAACTAATCAGGGGAAAAACTGGTTGCTTTGCAAACGTGTTCTAAGTCATGGCCTACTGACGCTCAATTCAAATAATGCCTCCTTGGCGCGGTTGTGTATGGCGAGTCATGTGAGACGTAAGATCGATAAGATAGATATCGGCAAGAGATATTATGCATATTACACACTGCCAAATGAGGATTCAAATAACTATAAATCCATGACACACAAATATCAGCCGCGAAACAAACAATTTGTCTTGTAGATGGAGCACTACTTCCACTTTTATGGTACCTGGTTTCCCAGGTGCCTGGCTATCAGCCTGTGCAGACATGTGACCAGCTTTTCTGGCCCCATCTTGATAAGTTCAACTCTGATAGCATCCTTACCAACTGCTTTATTGTTCTTGAAATGTTGGATGGCATCCTTAACTTAACAGTCAATGTGGGGCTGGTTGGTTTCCATCGTCCGCAAAATTAACGTAGTCGTTACTGCATTGACTGCACTGCATGTTTTCTCAGAACAATTTAAGTGTTCCACGAAGTGCTGTCCCTAACTTTCGATCAACTAACGATCGTTCGTAGAGATGCACCCATCCGTGCACATCTCGGCTTACTGCACGAAGCCTCTTGGGAATGCGTTGGGCTTCAATGCAGTGAACCTGCATGTTTTTAGAACGGTGCGTGACCATCCGCAAACGACCCGAAACTAACGGGATAAAAGGTTCACCAGAAAGGTGCCTGAAATTTTCCTTAGTCTGTAGTGAGCGTCTTGAAAGGAGGCTTCCGAGCCTCTTGAAAGGAGGCTTCCGGGCCTCTTGAAAGGAGGCTTCCGGGCCTCTTGAAATGAGGCTTCCGGGTCTCTTGAAAGGAGGCTTCCGGGTCTCTTGAAAGGAGGCTTATGGGTCTCTTGAAAGGAGGCTTCCGGGTCTCTTGAAAGGAGGCTTATGGGCCTCTTGAAAGGAGGTTTCCGGGTCTCTTGGAAGGAGGCTTCCTGGCCTCTTGAGAGGAGGCTTCCGGGCCTCTTGAAAGGAGGCTTTCGGGCCTCTTGAAAGGAGGCTTCTGGGCCTCTTGAAAGGAGGCTTCCGGGCCTCTTGAAAGGAGGCTTCCGGGCCCCTTGAAAGGAGGCTTCGGGCCTCTTGAAAGGAGGCTTCAGGGCCTCTTGAAAGGAGGCTTCCGGGCCTCTTGAAAGGAGGCTTCGGGCCTCTTGAAATGAGGCTTCCGGGCCTCTTGAAAGGAGGCTTCGGGCCTCTTGAAAGGAGGCTCCCGGGCCTCTTGAAGGGAGGCTTCGGGGCTCCTGAAAGGAGGCTTCCGGGCCTCTTGAAAGGAGGCTTCCGGGCCTTTTGGAAGGAGGCTTCCGGGCCTCTTGAAAGGAGGCTCCGGGCCTCTTGAAAGGAGGCTCCCGAGCCTCTTGAAAGGAGGCTTCAGGGCCTCTTGAAAGGAGGCTTCGGGCCTCTTGAAAGGAGGCTTCTGGGCCTCTTGAAAGGAGGCTTCCGGGCCTCTTGAAAGGAGGCTTCCGGCCTCTTGAAAGGAGGCTTCCGGGCCTCTTGAAAGGAGGCTTCCGGGCCTCTTGAAAGGAGGCTTCCGGGCCTCTTGAAAGGAGGCTTCCGGGCCTCTTGAAAGGAGGCTTCCGGCCTCTTGAAAGGAGGCTTCCGGGCCTCTTGAAAGGAGGCTTCCGGGCCTCTTGAAAGGAGGCTCCGGGGCCTCTTGGAAGGAGGCTCCCGGGCCTCTTGAAAGGAGGCTTCCGGGCCTCTTGAAAGGAGGCTTCCGGGCCTCTTGAAAGGAGGCTTCCGAGCCTCTTGAAAGGAGGCTTTCGGGCCTCTTGAAAGGAGGCTTCCGGGCCTCTTGAAAGGAGGCTTCCGGGCCTCTTGAAAGGAGGCTTCCGGGCCTCTTGAAAGGAGGCTTCCGGGCCTCTTGAAAGGAGGCTTCCGGGCCTCTTGAAAGGAGGCTTCCGGGCCTCTTGAAAGGAGGCTTCCGGGCCTCTTGAAAGGAGGCTTCCGGGCCTCTTGAAAGGAGGCTTCAGGGCCTCTTGAAAGGAGGCTCCCGGACCTCTTGAAAGGAGGCTCCGGGCCTCTTGAAAGGAGGCTTCCGGGCCTCTTGAAAGGAGGCTTCCGGGCCTCTTGAAAGGAGGCTTCCAGGCCTCTTGAAAGGAGGCTTCCGGGCCTCTTGAAAGGAGGCTTCCGGGCCTCTTGAAAGGAGGCTTCCAGGCCTCTTGAAAGGAGGCTTCCGGGCCTCTTGAAAGGAGGCTTCCGGGCCTATTGAAAGGAGGCTCCGGGCCTCTTGAAAGGAGGCTTCCGGGCCTCTTGAAAGGAGGCTTCCGGGCCTCTTGAAAGGAGGCTTCCGGGCCTCTTGAAAGGAGGCTTCGGGCCTCTTGAAAGGAGGCTTCCGGGCCTCTTGAAAGGAGGCTTGGGCCTCTTGAAAGGAGGCTTCCGGGCCTCTTGAAAGGAGGCTTCCAGGGCCTCTTGAAAGGAGGCTTCCGGGCCTCTTGAAAGGAGGCTTCCGGGCCTCTTGAAAGGAGGCTTCCGGGCCTCTTGAAAGGAGGCTTCCGGGCCTCTTGAAAGGAGGCTTCCGGGCCTCTTGAAAGGAGGCTTCCGGGCCTCTTGAAAGGGGGCTTCCCGGCCTCTTGAAAGGCGGCCTCCGGGCCTCTTGAAAGGAGGCTTCGGGCCTCTTGAAAGGAGGCTTCAGGGCCTCTTGAAAGGAGGCTTCGGGCCTCTTGAAAGGAGGCTTCAGGGCCTCTTGAAAGGAGGCTTCCGGGCCTCTTGAAAGGAGGCTTCCGGGCCTCTTGAAAGGAGGCTCCGGGGCCCCTAGAAAGGAGGCTTCCTGGCCCCTTGAAAGGAGGCTTCCGGGCCTCTTGAAAGGAGGCTTCCGGGCCTCTTGAAAGGAGACTTCCGGGCCACTTGAAGGAGGCTTCAGGGCCTCTTGAAAGCAGGCTTCCGGGCCTCTTGAAAGGAGGCTTCCGGGCCTCTTGAAAGGAGGCTTCCGGGCCTCTTGAAAGGAGGCTTCCGGGCCTCTTGAAAGGAGGTTTCCGGGCCTCTTGAAAGGAGGCTTCCGGGCCTCTTGAAAGGAGGCTTCCGGGCCTCTTGGAAGGAGTATTCCGACCTCTTGAAAGAAGGCTTCCGGGCCTCTTGAAAGGAGGCTTCCGGGCCTCCTGAAAGGAGGCTGCCGGGCCTCTTGAAAGGAGGCTTCCGGGCCTCTCGAAAGGAGGGCTTCCGGGCCTCTTGAAAGGAGGCTTGGGCCTCTTGAAAGGAGGCTTCTGGGCCTCTTGAAAGGAGGCTTCCGGGCCTCTTGAAAGGAGGCTTCCGGGCCTCTTGAAAGGAGGCTTTCGGGCCTCTTGAAAGGAGGCTTTCGGGCCTCTGGAAAGGAGGCTTCCAGAACCTCTTGAAAGGAGGCTACTGAGCCTCTTGAAACGAGGCTTCCAGGCCTCTTGAAACGAGGCTTCCGAGCCTCTTGAAAGGAGGCTTCCGAGCCTCTTGAGAGTAGGCTTCCGGGCCTCTTGAAAGGAGGCTTCCGGGCCTCTTGAAAGGAGGCTTCCGGGCCTCTTGAAAGGAGGCTTCCGGGCCTCTTGAAAGAAGGCTTTCGGGCCTCTTAAAAGGAGGCTTTCGGGCCTCTTGAAAGGAGGCTTTCGGGCCTCTTGAAAGGAGACTTTCGGGCCTCTTGAAAGGAGGCTTTCGGGCCTCTTGAAAGGAGGCTTCCAGCCTCTTGAAAGGAGGCTTCCAGGCCTCTTGAAGGAGGCTTCTGAGGCCTCTTGAAAGAGGCTTCTGAGCCCTCTTGAAAGGAGGCTTACGGGCCTTTTGAAAGGAGGCTTCCAGGGCTCTTGAAAGGAGGGATCCGAGCATCTTGAAAGGAGGCTTCCGAGCCTCTTGAAAGGAGGCTTCCAGGCCTCTTGAGAGGAGGCTTCCAGGCCTCTTGAAAGGAGGCGTGCAGGCCTCTTGAAAGGGGGCTTCCAGGCCTCTTGAAAGGAGGCTTGAGGCCTCTTGAAAGGAGGCTTCTGAGCCTCTTGAAGGAGGCTGAGGCCTCTTGAAAGGAGGCTTCCAGGCCTCTTGAAAGGAGGCTTCCGAGCCTCTTGAAAGGAGGCTTGAGGCCTCTTGAAAGGAGGCTTCCAGGCCTCTTGAAAGGAGGCTTGAGCCTCTTGAAGGAGGCTTCCGGGCCTCTTGAAAGGAGGCTTCCAGGCCTCTTGAAAGGAGGCCTGAGCCTCTTGAAAGGAGGCTTGAGCCTCTTGAAGGAGGCTTCCGAGCCTCTTGAAAGGAGGCTTCCGAGCCTCTTGAAAGGAGGCTTCCGAGCCTCTTGAAAGGAGGCTTCCGAGCCTCTTGAAAGGAGGCTTCCGTGCCTCTTCCGAGTATCTTGAATGGAGGATTCCGAGCTTCTTGAAAGGAGGATTCCGAGCTTCTTGAAAGGAGGATTCCAATCCTCTTGAAAAAAGGATTCCAAGCCTCTTGAAAAGAGGATTCCAAGCTGCATGGAGAGGCTACCGAGGCACTTAGAAAGAGGCTTCCAAGCAGCTTAAGAAGAAACTTCAAACTCTCGATTTTTGTTCAGAAGCATATTCTTAACATCGTCAATAAGTTTCTTTTGAAATTGTAATACATCCGCCATTATGCACTTTTGTCAAAGGTACCCCCTGGGGCCAGCGAAAGTACCCCCAGGGGTACATGTACCCCAGGTTGAGAACCGCTGATCTAACGAATCGAAAAGCGTGATCAATCTCCACCTGGCCGATTGCTGGCAGAAATCTTAGGCATTTAAGTGCCTATGAACGAGCGCGAATGCGAACAACTGGAACCAGGGGCCGATAATTTTGACCAGTGGGATGGTTTTTCCACAATATGACCAAACCACGTCGATGCATGGTAAATGACTTGCCAATACTCTTCAGCTAGACGGAAATTCGTAGCACTCCACTAGGCTGCAGCAAACTCCAGATAGCCGTAGAACCAATCAGGACTTGACAAATGCGTCGGAAACACTGGAGACGAAAGGTCATCGACGACCACCCTGCAATATTCTCACATACGCATCCAACTTGACACAGTGATCGTCATACGCATACTGCCTATCGTTCGTATGAGCGAGCTCTAACCACCCAAAAATCTCAGTTCTTGGCGAAAGCGAAGATTCAACTTTATGGCAGTATCCCTGACCGAAGCATTGGGATTCCGCTGAAACGCTTTCAAGACACGCTTGTGATCCGGGTCCCTATCTAATGGAACATACATTCTGACCACATTTCTCCTTCCGTTTAATGCTCACAGTTTCGAAAGCAACGTTTAATCACACGACTCTCCTTAGACTGCAGTTCCGAGTTGTTTTCCGATGCCCCGATGAAAGAGTTGAAGATTTTCCAGGTGCTTGCGCAAATTCAATTTTGCGCTTTTCGGGTGATGCCATTTATTACAATTTATGGAATACTATCAACAGTGTTAACAATACACTCTACACTATTTCTACCCAAATATTAAAGAGAAAATACCCAACTGTTAATTTTCTGCAGCGTTTTTCCGAGATCCAAATCCAAATCTTATTGTGAAATCTCTGCCCACTTGGAATGCCATTTGTGCTGCCGAGAGATTCGGAATGAAGTTTTTCGTATATCTCAGTGTTGTTCGGATACTCAGTGAAAAAGGAAAGAACTGTTAATTGTAAAAAGAACTTTATAAGGGTCTGTCTCATTTGGAGAATTAAACTTAAAAGTGACAGTTCGAAAATAAGCAAATATCCCGGTCATAAGAATGGCTGGTGCTACCCAGCAATTCCAATAAGACATCGATGCAAAATGCTTCGATATCTGTCAAAAGTAATCTTGCTCTGCGAGCAGGGTTATTCGATTATTATTGAAATGTCACTTTTAAGTTTAATTTCAGTTTAATTATCCACATGAGACAGACCCTAAAAATAAGAATTTAAAAACACGCCTTGAAACACGTCTATACGCGCGAAAACTTCAAGCACTTTAAAAAAAAAGTTATAGCTCTTTTTTCATCCTCAGCTTTCTATTTCCGCCATGTGGAGAGCCAACTCTCCACATCTGATGTTTAATGCACGGTAATACTTATTCACACAGTTACTCCAATCCTCAAAAGTTCAGTTTCAATTTGATTCGGTTCTTTTGAAGTACGACTTCAGAAGCAAATAATATTCTCGTTTTTATCGGAATGCAGAGTGCGCTTTTATCATTAATTACTTCACATTTTCCACGTATACACTGTTGTTTGGCCAAACGACATATTCAGCTAGATGACCTGTTCGACTAAACTACTTTTCCTTTTGAATGTTATATAACCTGTACCACCAAACGACAATTTCGGCCGAATTTATGTACGGCCTTGTAGCCTGTTCAGCTAAATGACTTATTTGGCTATACGGCTTTTTCGGCGATCTTTCACCTGATATAATCATTTCGGCCAAATGGAATTAGGTTGGACGACTTCCAACCGAACTACGAAGGACAGGCCAGGTCGAGATCTGAAATCAAAATTCTTTAAAAACCGGCACCCAGACCCAACCAGCGTTGATCAGATTTTCTTACAATTCAGCACTCACTAATATTTGTAAAAATTATGTATGTATATGCGTAATGAGAACTGTATGAGTTCTACAATTTTGCAAGCTTTTTGTGTAAGAATTAAGCAATTTAGAACATTCCCAGTTCTTATAGAAATTTAGTCAGATTTTTATTCAGATTTGTAAGAAAATCTAACATACACGCATTGGTTGGGTGTATGATAATAATGTCATCGTTGTTTATAAATGCACATTTAGTCACAGTCACAGTTATCAAAAGTTTGGACGAAACGATAACTGACCAAACTGATTTTGGTTATTAGTGGTTGAATTTCATACTGATTTCAGTGTTTTATCATCTAAATTAGCTACCCTATAACCAGAGACCGGCGGAATGAAAAACTGTCGAAATGGCAACGTATGAAAATTAATGAAATCGCGAAAATGATACTGGCATCACTTGAACTTTTTGCTTGCTTCTTATGGATGCAAAATGTAAACAAGTCGAATTGGAACCGATTTTGACGGTCCGATTGGAAACAAGATGGCGTCTGCGCCGATCTCTTATTCCAGTATTCCTAATCTAAATGTGTTCACAAATGTTTGGTAATGCTGTAAAGCTCTCGCGATTTGATTCTATGATTTTGATGATTGAGCAGTTAAGCAGTTTAGAAATAATCTTTCCGTAATCCGGGATAGTTATTTGTAGAAATACTAGAATAAGAGATCGGCGAAGGCGCCATCCTGTTTCTAAACGAACCGTCAAAAGTGGTTCCAATTCGACTTGTTTACATTTTGCATCCATAAGAAGCAAGCAAAAAGTTCAAGTAATGCCAGTATCATTTTCGCGATTTCATGCATTTTCATACGTTGCCATTTCGACAGTTTTTCATTCCGCCGGTCTCTGGTTATAGGGTAGCTAGTTATTTATAACAAAAACAATGTATACGGTCCTACAAAGTAACTCTCTTTGAATCGTAATATTTTACGGATCCGACTGCACCGTCGGAGCCCTTTGCCCTTTTTCGTTATCTATTCGGCATCATCTGTCAAAATTTAACAGCCCGTCATGTTTTTACTACCGTTTCAGACCATCCACTCGCAAACACGAGACAAGAACACACGCAATGCACATTCTGCACCCAAAGTCGCCAAGTAAATTAACTCATCTCATCGTTCGTTCGGACAGACATTAGTCGAGTGGCAACGTAAAGAAAAAGTTGTTATATGGAATGCAGCTATCCAGCAGCGCCAAGCTGCGTCAGCCCCGGCACAAAGGGACATAAATAAAAGAAATTCTTTCTGATAAAAATTATCTCATGTTACTTCAGTTATAGAGGAGAAGTTCCTTCGTTGGTCCTCCGTTGGGCGACATTGACACCGATAAAGCTTCGCGCCGGTCGTCGTCGTTGTTGCCGTCATTGCCGCCACCGCGCGGCCGCCATCTTCACCGGCAGGAGGGACGACAAGACAAACATTACAAGTTACTTTCTCAATTTCACCTTTATCATCCTTTCCACCCCCTCATCGAATTGTTGGACATGGTTGTTTGTTTTTCCCTTTGATTCCATTGTCTTCACATTCCGGTCCTGTATTTGATAGAGAGAAAATTTGTAGCTTCTCGGTTGAGTTGACTTTTTTTTGCTGTCCTCGCGGCGTGGCAATAGACAAAAGCCGTGGGGGAGGTGGAAAATAAAATAAAAGATTAATTAAAAGTTGATTAAGCTAGCACTTTTCGGGATGAAAGGGATAACGACCAGGATCAGCTTTCTTTGGAAAGGACGCCCGACTCGTTTATTTTTTTAACGCGTTCTTGAATTAATGGATGGTGAAACACAGCTGGCGTAAATGCACCAATTGATTAAAATGTTGAACCCTAAAGTTTATCTTTCGGTTGGTCCTCTATTAGATGACGATCGTTGACTTGGTGTCTGGTCAGGTGTGACTGAAACAAACCCATCGACGAGTGTCATTGTTCGACGGTCTTCATCATGCATTCGATTATATGGGACACCGCCACTTTAGCGTCAAAACTTATCATTATTCTCTAATCGCAAAGATTAAAAATATCTTTTTCAAGTCGATTAAAGTTATTTCAAGTCGATTAAAGTTATAGTTTGCAGATAGTTATTAGCTTGGGTTTATTTTTGTGTTTTTGTCGTATTTCTGAACTTTTGAACATTAGACGGAGTATAGTAATCAAATTATTCGCAAAGCAAAAGTATTAATATTGTAATTCATTTGAATGTAGAACGCAACAACTGTTTTTTGAAAAGGCATATATTTTAATGCGATTAATTAAAAGTCGAGTCTTACTGACAGCGCAAAAATTCAAGATCAGCAATCCTCAATTGAAATCTTGAAGTTGATAAAATTAATATACACATATTAAGAACAAACAAAAGCATAACAGGGAGAGCACATTCCATGCCTAATTGTTCCTAATAAGTGGGTGAACCCAAGTCATAACGTACATCTGCTACTTATTGTCTAGATTGGACAAGTTGCTTCTTTGCGACAACGCATTCAACCACCATCCAGCATCGGCAGTCCGCCAGATGACTCTTTATTTGTTGATCAAAGTGGAACATCAGTGCCACACTCCGCCCCATGGAACGAGAGAAGCGACGTGGAGCGCTACGTAATATGGATGATAGGCCAATATCAGAATGCGGCAAAAGTCAGCCGTACGCTGCGCCAGCAGTTATCGGAGCGAAGACAAACGACAAACTCCTCTTAAATTGCGCTCCGCAAACTCACTGCCACGGCGGTCCTCGGTTCAGCAGCTGCAGTGGGTGGCGTGGCGAGCGATGAAAGGGTTCTGGGAAGAGATGATTCGAAATAAATATTCATTAAAAACTCATACGTGCAGCAACGGAACGAAGGCGACGACAAGCGACGGTTCACGCGATCTGAACCCGTTGTAGAATGCGCTATCGAGACAAAGTTAGAGATCTGTTTACAGATTAATTATTGCTGATATACCACACTATTTGCGATGTTGATTGCTTAATGGATGCTTATTGGCAGTGGGAGGTGTCAGTCGAATAACAGTTCTCCACTCGATTGAATTCTGTCGCAGCCACTAGGTTCATGAATGAAATGTCAATGATAAGGAAGATAGTCCCGATAGATAGATAGAATCGGTGAAAAAAGGAACCCGTAGTTTTTGTTCGAAATTACAGGGCATATAGGTGTGGAGTCTCGTTTCGACCGTCTTCCAGTGCGGTTGGTTTTTGCGCTTTACTTTTGTGCGGTGATTCGCTCAAAAGTAGAACAATAGAACCAGTGCAGTGACCTCGGTCGAAACAAATGTGTAGTGTATAAAAAAGTGCTGCAGATCCGGAAGACGTGCGCATGTTTGTGCTTGCAAGGGCTGATCGATTGTTATCAAAGGCAATGCCCTTGCTAATATTGCGATCAAGGCTATGTAAATGCTCAAACATGTTCAGCGTCAGAATTATTGAGGAGAGGTAAAGTTTTGATGATCCGTAAATTTAACACGCACGCACTCACACAAACACACATTCACATTATACACACATACATATACACAAATACATACATATACTGATGGACATGAGTGTTCGTCAAGTTTTCATAGTAGTTCTATTAAAACATGACGAATACTTTTGTCTATCAGTGTAAACATATAAACACACATACACGCTCATATACATCATACAAAAAACACGTACAAGATTTTTATCATATATTAGGTATTTATATTATTGGAAGCGTTTGGTACGGGAGGTCCACGCTTTCTTCCTTTCCCCTCGATTCCAAGCTATTGAGTGACTTTAGGTATTCCTGAAGTCGCTCAATATCTAGGAGTCATCTCTGCGGTACATACTGCGTAGTTGGCCTGGCCATATGAAAAGAAAAATGACGGAATTCAGAAACCGTCATTTTCCAGGATGCTTTCAAGTATTGGCTACGCATGTATGAGATTAGATTAGATTAGATTAGAAATTACAGGGCATATAGGTGGGTAAAAAATAACAAGTAAAGTGGCGGAAAACTCCAACTAAAGATAAACCGCACTTTGTAGGTATTATAAATTCCAATGAAGTGAAAAAAAGTAGCTAACCAAAAGCGACAAGAGGTGCCTTGTGATTCCTGTTTTCGATGCTTCTCCATACATTTTTCCATGTAAATTATCAGTGACTTGCCCAAACGTCGACAGATCCGGCTGAAATTTTGCACACAGCATCAGGGCGTCAAATAGAACAGAATAAGCGTTTTTAAGCAAATGTTAAAAGAAACACTTGGAAAAAAAACTCACGAAGGCCTTGATTGGAACACCTTATGGATCTGGGAATCGTATATAAATCTGTTCCCACAAATGGATGCCGACATTCAGAAAAACTGCTCAGTTGTAACTCAGATGGAGTGCAAGTCGGCTATCAGCTGGGTTTGTTTATCACGGGCACGCAGAACTCTTCTCTGGTCCAGCAATTTCGACGATTCACCGATGAGTTCAGTTGTCGACAATCTGCAGCGGAAGTTGTTTGTGGTGCCTTCACCGAGTCTACGAGCTGATAGTAAAGACAGTTTTTGCTGATACAGCTTCAAGCTGAATAATATATTTGTTTAAAAAACCTTTGCACATCATGACGACTTACGTCCAATAATGACGACTTACATAATTCTGGTTTGAGCTTTAAAATGATTTTTCGTTGTAGTTCAAATTCATGCGCGTAAGCCGCGAGCTGCGATTATATTCAAAGGTTAGAAATAAATTTACATAAGAATGGATAAGCTTACTTTGCTATGACATATGCTGTAACACTAGGATTTAAGGTAGTATAATAGCTTTAGAATTTAGATTCAAGTAATTTGAAATGTAGAAATGGATATGAAATAATAAATTCAGTATTTTACCTTTCTGCGACCCGCTACTGACTCTGTTAATCCCAACCTGGATGAAAGGTCTTTCGGTGCTGTATTTCTTGTGGTAGCCGTGAAGGGTTTGTTGCTTGAAGCGCAGCATCTACTGCTGCATGTGCCGCTACATTAGTAGCAGCTTGCATCGAGGGAGACAGCGGTTGCTGCCCTTCCGGTAAAGGAGTCCGTCCTTGATGCCAATTTACCTGCTGACGTGAGCTGATGATCGCAGCTGGTTCCTGATCCTTTAGTTGACCTTGGGCGCTATCCACATTTCCCGTATGTTTATCAACCCAGTTCGTTGTTTATCTTGATGTTGTGATGGATCGTCTCGTTGTTGTAAAAAATGTCTTTCCTCTGCAAACGCCTTTTGATCCTTTTCGAGCTCTTGCCTTGCCAACTTGTATTGCTCTTCCATTTCTTTCAAACTGAGCAAACTATACTGCAGATCTTGAAGCTAATTGGTGAGCAGGCCTCATATGTAAACGATTCATGGGCAATGAAGTCGGCAAATCCTGCACACAAGATATTCCACCACGCTTGACAACGATCGCATTGCACGTGGTTGTCATATGAATCCGGACTGTCACAATTAGTGCAGCTACCTTGTTTGATATTTTCACCGTTTTTTTTCGGTGCTCTGCCACTAGGTGGATTATTTGGGGTTTGTTTTGTATAATAGATGGTTTTGCGGTCTTTTCGTCGTCGACCTCGTGCATGTGATTAATAGAGAGATATTCTTGGACGAATTCTACATAACGAATTCGCATAACGTTTCTTTAACAGATAATGTAGGTTCTGGCACTATTGCACGACTCTAATTCTCAAAACTTAGTAACGATCACTCGGACAGGAAAGGATTTGTTTTCATCGGGTAACGTTTCCCGATGATGATGTTATCGATGAAAACAAATTCTATCATTCCTATGTGCTTGAAAAACAAAGATGAATAAATGTCAGTCAGCTCTATAGTGAAACAGGAATATGAAGCAGTGTTGGAAACTTACTTACTTATTTATTGATCCTGTACACCTCCAGTGGTGCAAAGGGCCGACTTGAAAGATCTCCATCCTGAGCGTTGCCCGGCTATCGCTTTAACTTGTTGTCAGATTAGATTTCGGTCGTCTTCTTTTTATTTCTTTATTGAGGCTGCGCCACCATGAGCCTCTGGATCTGCCTCCGTTGCGATGTCCCGCTGTGTTCCAGTCTAATGCTTGTTTACAGATTTCGTTTCCGCCCTACGTAGAGTGTGGCCGACCCAGCCCCACTTCCGACCCCGGATTTCTCTTGCTATCGGCCTCTGGTGACAACGACGATGGAGCTCGTTGTTTGAGATCCAGTTGTGAGGCCACCAGGCCCGAATTATATAGCGCAGGCATCTGTTGATGAATACCTGCAGCCGTTGAGCGTTCTCCACAGATACATACCATTTGTCGCTAGCATATAACAGCACAGATTTCACGTTAGAATTGAAAATTCGTATTTTTGGGAGTTCACTTATCTGCCTGATTTTCCAGATATTTCTTAAACTCGCAAAGGCAGCCCTTGCTTTCTTGATCCGTGCGCCTATGTCGATCTTGGTACCGCCGTCTGACGCCATTTGGCTACCAAGATATTGGAAGCTTTCAACATTCTCCACTGGTTGCCCGGCTACTGTGAAACTGAAGGAGTCACCGTGTTTACATCCAACGATTTGGTTTTGTTGACGTTGATGACTAAACCTGCCGCAGAGTAGCGCTCGGCAAGGTCGTTGAGCTTACTCTGCATATCAGAGCGCCGTTGCGCGAGGAGTGCAACGTCATCAGCCAATTTGAAGTCGTTTAGGTGCTCCATGGTTAAAGGCTGCCATAACAGCCCGCGGTTTGGTTCACGGTTAATCACATCTACCAGAATCTCTCGGGACCGACCGGGAAAGTTGCGGTGTTCCAGATATTACGAAATAAACGATGTAGTAGTTGAGCGGATGTCATGGGGTCAGCTTTGAGCATCTCGGGTGATATGCGATCGACCCCTGGGGCTTTATTCGATTTCATGCTTTGGATGGCTGTTTGAATCTCTAGCAGTGATGGAGCTTCGGTATTGACGCGTGTTATAAGTCGGATCCTAGGCAGATCATGCCGAGGTGGTGATGGCCTGGCTGGCACTTGAAAAAGTTGTTCGAAGTACTCGAACCAGCGTTTCAGCTGGTCAGTTGAGTCGGTCGACAATATTTACAGGAATGCCGACTCACCCAAACACCGTCTGCTGGAACATTGGCCCATCGTCAGAGATCTTCACTTAATCCTCTAGTAGTAGATCGTAATAATACTCTACGTCAATGATGATGTCAATTGGACCTAGCTCATTGGAAATCCGGACCCGTCAAATTGTACCAATGTGGAATGACAAGATTCTGGACATTATCTGGACTGGGATCTTGGAGGTGAGCTCAGGTAGCACGTGGAGCTGAATGTTGTCCGTGTAAGTGGAGATACGGAATGATCGTGGAGTTGTTCCTCCACCTTCTATGTAGATTTGACAACAGGGCGTCCGATTTTGGCTACCGATGAGTGGCTGAGAATTTCTATCGTTTAGCAAGATACGAATCCAGAACAACTCTTGCTAGCTCTAGCTAGGTATTGCTTTGTGTTTGTAACAGGAAACGATTGAAGACTAATTCACAACCAACTTACTAAGACCAGCCGGCTGAGTTTGTTTTGGTTGGTTCAATGCTTGTGATTTTTGCTGTGTGTTTGACATATGTGTCGTCGAGAATTTTCCCGCAATGTATGAAATTGTGCTGTTCAAGCTGTTGTGGAACTACTGCTCTGTGAGTTCTGCACTCTATATGAAGCCGACGAGGTGTTCCAATTTACGTTGGAACAATTATCAAATCAAGCCACAGAAATTTCCGCCACTATTTCGATGCTTTTAAGGAATGAATCCAAGAGAGACGATCCAAATACGCCGATCTTTTTATTTTTTTGAATAATTCTGCCGTGAAGCAATTAATCAGAAACGATTTTGGCATATTCTTGGAGGCATCCAGAGCTACTTTGATTAGGCAAGCGTATGGGATCTTGAAGCGTCTAATCATTCCTGATGCGATCTTTGAAACTGAGACAACGACCATACCTGATGATCGGTACGGAGAAGATGCCTCTATGGATATTTTTCTGGTTTATTGGTTAAAGAACAACTTGTGAAGAGACTGTAGCAGAGCAAAACACTTGCATTGCTGGTGGCAAATACGTTGACGCCAGGATCCTTGCATACAATCCATAAGGAATTCTCCTACTATGAATCGGAAGGGATTAAGGGCAAGTATTAGACACTGATTTTCGACGGTCTTGGAACCATTCGTACTACTTCGGTTGAACCAGAGAGGGCATTCTCAGTAGTTGGCAACATTGCTAACAAAATCCAATGCGGATTGGGAGATGAGTCGCTCAATATGTACTTAAGTTTCGCATTGGCCAGCTCAACAAGCAATGATTTTAAGATTTGAAATTTGTCAACAAATATTGTTTTTCATCCAAAAGTCCAAATCATAAGTTTTTCTTTTACTGCCAGAAATTTTCACAAAAACCTACCGGTATTACCGGTATTGGCTCCATCAAATGCCGAATACCGGTATTTGGCAAAAATGGCCAATACCGACCACCCTTATCGGGAAGTGGAGGATAGGATGATGCTTCTGCTGGGAGTGTTGGCACTGGCCAACAGTACGAGTTCGAACCATGTGCGACGATGACAAGCAATTCAGGCACAACCCGCCCAACCCATGACGTTTCACTTTCTCATACCACTCAGGGATCTGCATCTTGATGAACACAAGACAAAATTTTCAAAACGATTTATCTGCTTTTGTAAACAAAGATTCAAACGACGATTTGACGAATCTGATAGCTCTCCCACGCAAACCAACACCATCAACAGGAAGCGGAAACTTTCACCTACCTATTGATGGTGTTGGTTTGCGTGGGAGAGCTATCAGATTCGTCAAATCGTCGTTTGAATCTTTGTTTACAAAAGCAGATAAGTCGTTTGGAAAATTTTGTCTTGAAGAGTTGACACGTGTACGCTTGATTCCTTTGTATTCGGAGCAAAATGGACAAGGACTAGAAGCTGAGGCGGAAGTCTGAGCACGACTCATAGTGTACTACTTCACTGCGATTTGGATTGATTTCACTGCAATTTCGTGTGTTGCTGCATCCAGTCTGGCGCAAACCATATGCGCAAGGATCGTATACTCCTTTCTGATGAGTGATGTGTCTTCCCCAATTTTGTCCAGCATTTGGAGATAACACGTTTGTACTCGCCGATAAGATGGCAAAAAGATTAGTAGTTCTCGCGTTTGAACAACTCTACTGCAAAAAAAAACGTCAATACACCCAATAGTTTTTTTACACGGTTGGTATTCTTCAATTTCCCGGTTAACCTTATTTTTCACAGCTTTTCAAATACCACCTGAATTTTCTTTGATTTTTTGTGAATTTTTTCATGGGGTTAACTCTTAGTTTCATTAACGCTAAAGCTCTTAATCGACTAATACCCACCCGTGTAAAAAAAGAACTGGGTGTATCATATTTTACAATATACAGCTTTTTGTTCTCGTACCGTTTACCGCAGTTCCCAGGCGTTTGCGTAATTCGCAGCCATTATCTCAGTCATTCCGCTTTCTAACAGGACTGCCTTACGCCATCGAAGTTACTTTTTTTTTTATCTTTCGTTTATTTGGAAGGCTCATTTGCCGTGAAGCGTTACGGAGCCGAAATCAAGTTTAACAATACATTTCTTGATTCTTATACATAGTGTTAGTTTTGGGGAACCGAAAGACTCGCGGTTTAGTCGAGGTTAGGGAATACAATAATACAGTAGGAAAGGAAAGGATTTTAGGGTGCTTAAGTAATTACACCCAACCAGAGATTGCAACATTTTATTGCAATCTCGCATTAGTTTCGTGTACAGTTTGCCATAATTTGCGACATATGCACAGATTGTATTAAGTAAACGGCAGGCCGTTGCATTAGGTCTCCGGTCACGAGAAAATACGAACTGGTTATGTGTTAGTGTCTACATTGAATCTAATTTTACATTCCCCCGTCGAGGAGTGAAATGCTGTATACTTCGACAACCTCAGCAACCATACAAAAAAGTTCACTCAAAGACGGGAATTGAACCCGGCCCGCCCCCCACACTTAGCACATCTAGACTGACGCGCTAACCATCTGGACTATTTACCAGATGAGGAACGTTGAGACCAAAGACAATTATAATCCATGTTTCATGCTATGCGGATGTGGCAAGTGGAAGGGTAACAGGGATAGCAATGAGTGATACGAGTGGAATGAGCACCATGCATATTTGTGTCCTTTTCCGTTATCAAGCTAAATGGAATCAGGAAGATTGTGTGGATTAAAGTTATATTGCTGTACACGACTCATATACTTGTCCTAAGAGGAGCCAACGAGATTCGTTTGGATGTATTGATTGAAACCAAATGAACCGACTTAATGCAATGAGCTGTATTAACAAGTATGACATTCTCTGATCGGTTTGAATGCGAGATTTGATACAAAATGCTTAAAACAAAGAATGTTACCCATCATTGTTTTGGGTGTACGATGCTGATGTTCACAAAGTTGACATTCCTGCATTTTTACATCTGTAACAGGACAAACAAACTTTTTTGGGAGACAACGACGAGAGGAAGACATACGGAAGGGATTAACGACAGACATGGAAATGTACAACAAGAGGAAGACATTCGGTATGGGGTACGACAGACAAGGGAATGGGCAGACAATGATTACAGTTTTACATCAGCAACTTTCAAAAATTGGTGGACCAGGGACATGTACTCGAGATCAAGGCCCGACAACACTTCCCTAATAGGCTTTGGTTGTTTTCCTCGGACCCGGAGATTTCCTTCCGAGAGCCCCACTCTGAAAAGATGTGCATTTAAAGTGTAGTGATTGGACATTAGACGACACATGGTTCGAATGAAGTCTCGTCCCATATTCAATTTTTTGAACCATGGACACTTCGACACCTGCGGGCGAATTGAATACAGCCATCTACCCAACTCCCCATTTGTCCATTTCTGTTGCCAGCTGTTCAAGGTTTCCTGACGAACTAATGTGAAAAATTCATCGAAGGTGATTTTCCGATCGTAAATATCACCTTCCATAGCGCCCACCTTTGCCAAAGAGTCCGCTTTCTCATTTCCCGGGATCGAGCAATGAGAAGGGACCCAAGCCATGGTGATTGTGTAAGACCGTTGTGATAAGGCACTCAAAGCTTTCCGTATCCCATTCAGAAGATACGCTGAGTGCTTAACCGGTTTCATTGACCGAACAGCCTCCAAGGAACTTAGACTGTCGGTGAAGATAAAAAAAGTGGTCAGGAGGTAGGGATGCGATTTGCTCGAGTGAATAGTGTATAGCTGCTAGCTCAGCAGTATACACGGAACAAGGCTCTTTGAGCTTAAAGTAGGCGCTATGAAAAACGTTGAAAACACCGGAAACCAGTGGAGTCATCAATTTTGACCCGTCTGTAAAAAGCTTCTCTCCTCACTGGCGTGTCCGTATTTGCTTGCAAATAATGGAGGTATGACCTCCGCACACAGAAAGTCTGGTATTCCATGAACCTCCTGTTTCATGGACAGATCAAAAGTAACAGAGGAACTGTAAGAGTCTAAGAAGTTAGCACGATTGGTATCTACCGAAGAAGGGCTTACCTCCAGCGTTATGTACCAGTGGTAAATACTCATGAATCGAGATTGAGGGTTTTGTTCGAGCAGCTTCTCGAAGTTGTCAATGACCAATGGATTGATAACTTCACAAAGGGATGAGGAACCGGAGCGATAATTCCGCGAAACGATCTGTCAGCGGCAGTACTCCCGCAAGTATTTCCAAACTCATCGTATGCGTCGAATTTATACAACCTAACGCGATACGGAGACAGCGGTACTGAATCCTTTGAAGCTTCAGCATGTGTGTTTTAGCCGCGGATTGGAAGCAGAAACTACCGTATTCGAGGACCGACAAAATGGTTGTTCTATACAACGTCATAAGATCTTCGGGATGCGCTCCCCACCATGTTCCGGTTATTGATCGCATGAAGTTGATCCGTTTCTGGCATTTTTGTGTCAGATACACAATGTGCTTCCCGAAGGTGCATTTTGAGTCGAACCAGACCCCGAGGTATTTAGAAGACATGCTATGAGTGATTGTCTTACCCATCAGTTGGAGCGGGAACTTTGCCGGCTTATGTTTTTTTGAAAAGACAACCATCTCAGTTTTCTCCGGAGAGAATTCGATACCCAGCTTCGTAGCCCAAGTGGACAAATTGTCCAGAGTATCTTGCAACGGTCCTTGCAGATCAATCGCTGTTGGCCCCGAAACGGATACAACACAATCATCTGCAAGCTGTCTCAACGAGCAATTTGGCATGAGACATTCATCAATGTCTCTGACGTAAAAATTGTAAAGAAGGGGGCTCAAACATGAGCCCTGGGGGAGACCCATGTAGCTAATTCGTGAAGTTGCCGAGTCACCATGAGAAAAACTCATACGCTTCTCTGACAACAAATTGTACAAATAGTTGTTCAAAATTGGTGAAAGACCACACTCGTGGAGTTTGTCAGATAAGACATCGACGCAAACTGAATCAAAAGCCCCCTTAATGTCCAAAAACACTGAGCCCATTTGCTCTTTTTTAGCGAAAGTAAGCTGAATTTCTGAAGAAAGCAACGCAAGACAGTCGTTCGTTCCCTTGCCCTGCGGAAACCAAATTGTGTATCTGACAACAAACTATTCGATTCAACCCATTTGTCTAGCCGGAAGAGAATCATCTTCTCCAACAGCTTCCGAAGACATGACAGCATCGCGATGGGGCGATACGAATTCCAATCCGACGCGGGTTTTCCGGGCTTCTGGATGGCTATCACCCTCACTTCCCTCCAATCATCCGGAACAATGTTGCACTGCAGTAACTTATTGAACTTGTTCAATAAGCGCCTCTTCGCGACGTCTGGGAGGTTGTTGAGCAAATTGAACCTGATTCTATCTATCCCTGGAGCGGAATTGTTAGATGAAAGGAGAGCAAGTGAGAACTCAATCATCGAAAAGGGACGATCCATATCATCCCTGTCAGCAAAAGCATCACGTAGCTCTTGCCTCACCGGTACCGAATCCGGACAAACTTTCTTTGCGAAGTCAAGTATCCACCGCAACGAGCTTTCACGATCTTCGTTTACGGACGACGCGTTGCGCATTCTTCTCCCGACGGTCCACAGAGTTTTCATTGAAGTCTCGCGCGATAAACCTTCAACAAAAGTGCGCCAATATCCGCGCTTCTTCACTTTGACCAGTTTCTTGAACTGGATTTCGAGCGCGGTGTATCGTTTGTGAAGAACGATCGCCCCGTGTTTCCGAAATTCTTTGAACGCGGCGGATTTCTCGCGATAAAGTTGCGTACACTCGATGTCCCACCACGGACTGTAGGGTTTCCTACGAACCGAAGCTCCTGGCACCGGCCGACGTTGTGCCTGAAGAGCGCTTTCAAGAATCAACTGCGATAGAAACTTGTACTCTTCCCGCGGGGAAGCGCTTCTATCGACTGTATGCCATCGCTGATGGCGTCCGCATATTGCCCCAATCGATGTGCTTCGTTAGGTCATATGAAAGATCGATGGAAGCAGATTGCTTATGTCCATTGGAAATCAGAAACTTCGATCGGCAAATGATCACTACCATGGGGATCTTGGACCACCTTCCAAGTACAGTCCAACGATAATGAGCTCGAACAAATGGAAAGATCTAGACGGCTATCTCTTGCTGGAGGAGCCACTCGTGTAACTTCTCCTGTATTCAAAATTGACATATTGAAGTCGTCGCAGAGGTCGTATATCATTGATGAGCGGTTGTCGTCGTACAGTTCCCCAGCCTGTTCCGTGGGAGTTAAAATCTCCCAGGAGCAACCGTGGCTCAGGCATAACCGAGCAGATGTGCGAGAGATCTCTGCGAGATATCGCGGTGTTTGGAGGAAGATATATCGAGGTGATACTGAGGTCTTTTCCTCGAATAGTCACCTGACATGGGACAGCTTTTGTGCCAGACATCGGCGCAAGATCGACCCCTCCATATCGATTTGCCCGATCGCGGCGGATTATGTTGAAATCAGGAAAATGAAGGTTCACATCTGGTGTTAGCCAAGTTTCACATAAAGCAAAAGCATCCCATTGTAATTTGTTAACTAAAAATTTGAAAATATCTAATTTTGGAAGAATACTTCGACAGTTCCACTGTAGAATTGAAATCATGTTACCCTTATCGACGAAGTTAGCCATCAAAGAATACAAATGACTCGAGGCGGGGCATTTTTGAAGCCAGCTGCTTCATGAGAAGAGTCATAATAGGAAGAACAGTTTTGATCATGTTTTTCACGGGGTCGGAAGCATCAAAGAAGTTGAGGATGAGCTCCACGATGCCAGAAAGTGTGAACATTGGAGCGGTCAGGAGTTCTTCTGCTCGCTCTGTATGCTCTCTTTCTGGCTGAGAAATCGCAAAAAGCGAGGTTTATTGCAGCAGTACTGAGCGGTGTGGCCCAGCTGCTTGCAATTAACACAATTCATCACCTTCGGTACATACAGCCGAACAGGTAGACGAAGTTTGCCAATCACTACGTAGTCAGGCAGTGCGGACCCGGAAAAAGTGACGCAGAAAGAGTCAGACGGGGAATAACTCCGCTTCCATCTCTGGGATGATGGATGGTGGCAGGACGGCAGCGTCTGTGTTGGTGGAGACGCACGATGGATGATGACTGTCGGCGTGGGGCGATGATGCCTGCGCCTGCGATGGACGCCGAAGAAACGGCAAAACTTTGCGTTGTCTTGCAAAAGCAACGAAATGGCTACTTAACTGCTTCAGCTAAGCACCACTTCCACTCAAGCACTATGCTTCAAAACACTTTCGGAAAAAAACCTCTACCTGTACTTCAGGAAAAAAACCAAAAGAGAAGCAGACCGTACGCGGACTTACAACCGTCTCGCTCGGATGCTCGACGTGGAATCCCATCGAAGTTACTCTGAACCCGACGTTGCTGAGACTTCAGTTTCATTAACGCGATAGTCATTTTTAAGCACTCTTGAACCACTTTTCAATAGCACTATGTTTTGGCTCGCACTGTAGTCTATTGATAATGCTATTTCTCACTGTACGCCCAGAAGCCTATAATTTTTCCAGTTCATTAGCACTCACTAAAACATAAAACCGCGATCCGCGACTTGACTTGATGATCCACGAGTGACAGCAAACAGAACGACCAGTCTTGAAAAGGGGCAACCAGGTGAAATAACACGTCGGAAGGTAGACAGCAGAATCGAAGACCAACCGTCAAGTTGGCTTGCTCGATTGATGCAAAGCAGACGCGTTTTTCAATAGCTCGAACTTACTTACCAGATTTATCTCAAGTACAATCTAGCCCGCGAACTCTAGCCGCCGCGTGTCGGCTGGTCCTCCGTTTCTTTTGGATATCGGTGTACCAATTTCAACCCGCAAAATGTCGGTGCGAAAAAACCGCGAAAACACGTTTAGAATTGATTTCTCGAACATTCCCAGAAAACCAACTTTCAAAGAAATTCACAAGTTCGTCGCGCGTGATCTCGGTCTCTCAAAGGAGATAGTATGCCGTATCCAAATTAGTCACATCTACAACTGTGCTTTTGTGCAAACTGCTGACCTGGAATCAGCACAAGAGATCGTCAGACTACATGACGATAGACACGAATATGAGTGTAACAAGAAAAAATACAGACTCCGTATCCAGATGGAAGATGGGTGCATACCTGTAAAACTACACGATTTATCGATGGATATCACTGACGAACAAGTGGTTTCCGAAATGTTACACTATGGAGATGTGGTCTCTATTCAAGAGCTGCTTTGGACAGATGACTACGAATATGCGGGACTACCAACCGGTATTCGCCAGGTGAAAATGCTGCTACATCAGCCTATAAAATCCTTCATAAGTGTTGCTGGTGAGAATACTTACGTCACGTATCCCGGGCAGCGAGCCACGTGTAGACATTGCGGTGAATACATACATACTGGAATCCCATGTGTTCAAAATAAAGCTCCTTGTCCAAAAGGCCAGTATAAACGAGCGTCTTAACATTTCTTCTGGAAGCAGCTATGCCGGTGTGCTCAAGCAGGGAATGACTGAATCGGCCAACAAAGACACGGGCGTGGATGTCTATGAAATCAGCGATAACGAAAATACTACGATTGCAAAAGTACACCACAATACTCTCGAACCAGCTGAACAGCGGACAGTTGAACTACAAATTGAACACATGGAAACCATCGATACTGAAGGTACCACACCATCTACAGACGTGCCAAACAGCTGCATTCAAACAACCGAAAATGTTGCTGTGTTCCTACCTCCAATACCACCGCCTACAGCTAGTAGCCTGGGATACAAACACAAAAGAGATACTGGGAACACCTCTGACGACTCTATTGCCTCTGGCAATATTAGAAAGGATCGGAAACAAAACAAAAAATATCAAAGATTTCTGCGTAACACTGATACCGGAATAGAATAATAGAAATGGCTGCACACAGTTACACTATAGCATCAATCAACATAAACACTATCTCCAATCAAACAAAACTCAATGCACTGCACAATTTCATTCGTCTACTGGATCTCGACATAATTTGTCTCCAAGAAGTGGAAGATAAACAAATGGAAATACAAGGATACAACACTGTGACGAACGTCGACCACTCTAAACGCGGAACTGCGGTAGCCGTAAAACAACACATCGCGATTTCTCATATTGATAAGAGTTTGGATGGACGCCTGATTGTATTGCGACTGAACAACACGGTTACCTTGTGTAACATATACGCCCCGTCCGGTGTACAGCAGAGAACTCAAAGGGAATACTTCTTCAACAATACTTTGTCGTACTATCTACGGCATGCGGCAGAGCACATTATATTAGCTGGTGACTTCAACTCGGTAGTAGATGTAAGAGACGCTACGGGCAGTAGCAACTACAGTGCATCCCTAAGGAATACGCTACAACAACTGCAATTAGTAGATGTGTGGAGAACTCTAAATAAAGGACAGGATGGATACACATATGTGACGCACAACTCGGCCTCACGAATCGACCGAATATACGTGAGTACTAGTCTTCGCAACAGCCTTCAGGAAACCTATACGCATGTGTGCTCATTTACTAATCATAAGGCACTTACTCTTCGTACGTGCTTACCATACATGGGTGCTGGATTTGGGAGAGGATTCTGGTCTATTCGACCACAGATACTGTCCCAGGAAAATATAAGCGAATTTGAATTAAAATGGAACTATTGGCTACGACAACGTAGGCACTACACTACATGGATGGACTGGTGGACCTTATACGCCAAGGGGAAAATCTTGTCTTTTTTTCGATGGAAATCCAATGAATTATTTGCTGATTTCAACCGAAAACACCAACGGCTTTATTTTCAACTCAGAGTAGCATACGATGAGTATTATGGAAATCCTTCGGTTCTCTCTTTGATAAACCGTATCAAGAGTAAAATGCTAATTATGCAGCGACGTTTCTCAGAGACATTCATGAAGATCAATGAAACCAGAATCGCGGGGGAACCATTATCAGCATTTCAACTTGGCGAAAAAAGACGCAAAAGGGCAGTTATTAATCAGCTAACTACAGATGAGGACGAAGTACTGACAGAATCGGAACAGATTGGTCAGCATATCTTCTCGTACTTCCAACAGTTGTACTCTCAAAATGAAATCGACCTTGGAGACGAATTCGTAATGGAAAGGGCTATTCCTGAAGACAACCCAGCAAATAGAAGTTGTATGAACGAGATTACGACTGCCGAAATTTTCCAAGCGATTAAAACAAGTTCGTTTAAAAAATCACCAGGCTTTGATGGGATTCCTGTCGAGTTTTACGCCAAAACCTTCGACATAATACACAGACAGTTGAATCTTATTCTGAATGAGGCACTTAGTGGAAACTTTTCCGAAAAATTCGTCGCTGGTATAATAGTTCTGGTGAAGAAGAAAGGGCCGGACAAATCAATAAAGTCCTATCGACCCATATCACTGTTAAACTCTGATTATAAGCTGTTTTCTAGAATAATCAAATTAAGACTGGACAGGACGCTAACTGAAAACGCTATTTTGGGCGTCGCTCAAAAATGTTCAAATAGTAGATCTAATATATTTCAAGCCTGCCTTTCAATTAAAGATCGAATTGCAGCACTCAAAGAGAAGAGAGGACGTGGAAAGTTAATTTCGTTCGACTTAGATCATGCATTCGATCGGGTAGATCGACGATTTCTTTTCCGGACGATGGAATCTCTGGGATTCAACCCTGAGCTAATAGCACTGATAAACAAAATTGGTCAGCTGTCTACGTCTAGGATTCTAGTGAATGGACATCTCTCGCCTTCGTTTCCAATACAACGATCAGTTCGGCAGGGAGATCCTATCTCTATGCATTTGTTCGTGCTGTACATACATCCACTTATCAGGAAATTAGAACGCATCTGTAGTGGACCCGACGATCTTGTAACAGCTTATGCCGATGATATCACCATTATCACTACCAGCTTGGAGAAAATTGAAAGTGTGAAGTTGGCGTTTGATCGTTTTGGTGAACTAGCTGGCGCTAAACTCAACTACAACAAAACGTATGGCATAGATATTGGTCTCATAAACAACAACAATCGTCTCACTGTCCCTTGGCTACAATCTGTTCACACTGTTAAAATACTCGGAATTATCTTCTCCAATTCCGTGAGAATGATGAGCAAAATCAACTGGGATCCTCTGGTGAATAATTTTTCCCAACAGCTGTGGATGCATCGTTGCCGTTCCTTGTCGCTTCACCAAAAAGATATGGTATGTGTCTTCAGTAGTAGCAATCAATAATATGCATGTTGCGAAACTCACATCCTTAATGGGTAGCTTTCTGTGGAGTGGTAAAATAATTCGTGTTCCTATACAGCAGCTTGCTTTGCCAATAGAATTAGGAGGACTAAAGCTCCAGCTCCCAGGACAGAAATGCAAAGCTCTTCTTATCACTCGACATATTCGTGAGATGGAATTCATGCCATTCTACAGAAGCTTCGTCGACCAGGTACAAAACCCACCAAATCTACAGTTGATCACAAGTAATTGCCCTTGCTTGAGAACGATTGCTTCAGAGCTGCCATATCTTTCCGCATCAATAAGGATCAACCCAACTTCCTGTGGAGCACATCTGAGTTTGTGTTGAAAGCAGAACGTGCAAAAATAATGCAAGAAAATCCAACTAGGGATTGGAAACTTATCTGGCAGAACATCGCGAACAATCGGCTAAATAGCAAAGATCGAGCTTTGTGCTATATGCTAGTCAACAACAAGATACCCCATCAAGCACTGCTACACAGGATGCAACGTGTAGGATCGTCTGGATGTGAGGTCTGCAACATCCATGAAGACCTAAAGCACAAGCTATCAACTTGCCAAAGGGTGGCCTTGGCATGGAGCGTTCTTCAAACAAAACTGAGAAACGTAGTATCGAATAGAAATTTCACTTTTGAAGATTTAAGATTTCCAGAACTAAAAAGTATAAGAGCTCCTGACAAAATCAAGATTTTGAAAACCTTCATCCTCTATGTAGATTTTATCATACAAGATAATAATCCCATAAATGTAAACGCGCTAGCATTTCATTTAGATTCTGAAATATAGGGAAAAAAATGTAAATAGAACTAGAATAAGCCATTTTCAAGGACTAAATAAACCTTTTATAAAAAAAGAAAAGAAAAAAACCGTCAATAAAACTCATGGATCACAAACTTCGCATGCCAATAAAATACTTATTTACAACCATTAGTTTTATTCAATTTCGCAACAATAATGCAATGGTTTGATTAGAAAGATTCAAATTTTTTGTTCCCGTTGGCAACATAGGAAATTCTGCAAGGGTTCAGTTCGTCATTGCTGTGAAACGAATCGGTGCTTGCAAGAAAAGTTATTAGTATAACATCATTATCAATTTTGATTTCTTTATAACCTTGCTTAAAAAACCTTGCAACAACAACTGTCTTCTATCTTAGGAAGGATTCTATGAAGTCAGCAGGTTGACTATATTGAAATAGTTAATGGACCAGCTCACAAAACGGGTTTTATATAAAAGGCGATTTCTATTTAAAAAAATCCATCTACGTGTGCAAATAGCAACCAATTAGCTAAAAATTTAGAAGGAATATTGAAATTGCAAATATCATCGTTTAAGCATAGGGGAGCGAAATTTGAATCACTCTAGTGTGCACCTCATGCATATTAGCCACCACAGATCACATGCAATCTACTACTTGATTAAAATTTAAATTTTGATAGAAGAATGTTGGTTGGTTAACGGTTGGTGATGTTTTTCTACCATACCTATCAAATGGACAAATGGTCATTTCCAACTTTATTGACTAAAGCAGTTTGATAGTTATAAAAAAATTGTCATTCAATCGCTGCATTACTCGTACAAATAGTAATAAAAGTGATCAGCGCATTTAGAATTCTTCTTTCTACAGTACACCATCTGCCCATCACCATTCTTACCTTCGAAACATCTGTAAAATCGAACCTGCGTTGCATCCACAAAAAAAAGTGTCAAGTAAGTTATTATACTGTGAAGGCTTTGTTGGGTTTGTCGGATTAAGATCACACGAAAGACACGTCGATAAAAAATAACCATACGATATGGAGGCGAGAAAAGACAATAAAAAGGTTCCTCCTTCATTAAAGTGCAACACTGTCAACATTGTGTCAGCTGTCTCCCGTGGATGTAATGCGCCTCGCTTACGTTCATAGAATGAATTCTCGTCAATCAGTCAGTAAGCCCACAATACTCGCAGCAACATCAACAACGGCTTAGCGCACCGTGGACGAATGCCCACACGGGAAATGCTGTTTTAATAGCTAAAATTATTTACTTTTCCTCGGTTCGTATCTTATTATCCCATTATGAGGAAATTTTGTTCTTTGACGCGTCCTCCGATTGTCACAAAGTGTGAGCTTATGTGGACGGCGATGGCGATATCGTTGATTAAGTTGGAACGATACCGCGATAGAACCGGTCCATGCTTGGACAGTACACAGTGGAGAGACTTTGTGGCAACAGACGCAGGAATGCATGAAGATTGTTTGAATATGCTCGATTGTTGAAATGAAGAAGAACTCACAATGGAATAATTTTGAGGGTGTACAAGTCTGGTAATATTCGAACTACTTGTAGACAGCTATGTGACCTGAATGTATTGTTTCAAATGCAATGAAATATAATACCTCGATTTGATTTACTTAATGGCAGGCCCAGCTACTAGATAGTTGACAGATGAAAAATTTCAATAGTTATTTGAAAATATGATACACTAAGCGTCCCCAGACAAATTTCGTTCGAACCGCCGGTCACTGTGCCACGCATCAAATTAAGCTGTTGCCCTGCTCTTGCTCACGGCGGGCGGGCGGCAGACTCTGAAGGGGTTTCGGAATTGAAACTGTTTGTTTGTTGACGATGCATCACGTTCTATCTCTAGAAGATGGACAAAAAAAAACTCTTCCAAAAGCAATTCACATTTTATTTATGGTGATGTTTGTCCAGTGAAATTTTACAGCTTTACGACTTTCTTACTCTTAAGGGCTCGGTTGCCGACATGGGCCAATATAGCCACACGCCGGTCGGCCGCCGCCGCCGCCAGTTTCTTACGATGGTTCTCCAGACGAAGAAATTCTTGAAGCTTGATTGCACTCAGCATGAGACAACGGCGACGAATGTCATAGCCTTACACCTATGGGTTGCATGCCAGCAGAGTCGCTTCACAAAGAAATGGTTCCATTTACACCTCAACTCGAAGCGTGAACTGAGACGAAGGTACCACACTCAAAACGGTGTTGAGCTATTTTGCATGAAAAAATAGGGAAAATATCACGACGAATCCGGTCTATGAAGGAACAATGCATTGACAAAAATAGCATTATCCATGGCCGCCAGCTATGGAGACCACTCAATATTGATGTGACATTTATGCGACGGTGAGAGAGTATGCCGATGAGTTTCATAAATGGCCACTTAACCTTTTTAGAGTCAACGTTGTGCTTTAAGTATATTTTGAAATTAGGTTGTGACTCGCCCGCATAGATCTAGAATAGATTTTGAGCTGAAATGGCTTACATTGGCATGAAGATGGAATGTAATTTTGAGCATGTTTTCATAGGGCGACATAGTTTATTGATGTTGACATGAAATCGCATCATTCGTTTTGGCGCCCAAATTTGTTTTCATGGACGTTAGCCAAAACTGGTGGAATTAATTAGATTACAGTACTATGTGAGTAGAGGAATGACGAATTTTCACAAAATCAGCACAGAACATAATTAAATTGATCAAAATAAAGGATGTATGCGTTTTGCTCTCTTAATTAGGTTTATTTTCCTATTCGAGAAATTCTTCATTAACGATGGTATGAACACCTTTTGAGATTAGAACGGATTTTTGAGCAATTCAAAGTTCGAATATGATAATCCACACAATTGTCATAGAAATCGGTTCCACCAGTTCCAATCTCCAATAGTTGGTGATCAATAAACATTGTTCACAGTTGCTGCTTGAACTCTGCGTGATATCAACTTAACTAGGTTTCTTCATGTACCAACAGGAAAAGCATATCGCGCTTCTAGGATTCGGCTCCATAACTCCTTTTCGATCGGATTGAGATCATGCATATCGCATTGTATCACGTTAATTTTATGATCCTTAAACACTTGGCTAACGGTTCGTGTCGGACAGTTTGTTTAGGATAATCATCTCGTTTATGAACTTTCACTTCAGCAGTATTCAGGTTAGTATGATCTTCTTTATGCACAGTACATAAGGCCAAATCAATACAAGCAGAAACTTTCTCATTGAAACTGTGCGCTGCCACCGACATATTTGCATCGGCGTGTCGTCATTTAAAATTTGTACGCCAATGATTTATAGTTTCTCACGCCGAATCAAATTTGAGGTCCGAAAAATTTTCTTTGGAATTTCAAAGAACCATCTCGATGAAACTATGGAAATGTTTTCAAAATTGCATAAAATTATATAAAATATTCCGTTGCAATTTCGAAAAGTTCTCCGTTAAATTCCGAAGTATTTCCCGTTGAAATTCAGAGATTTTCTTTCGAATTTTCGACAATATTCTTGTTGCTATCCCGAGTAACTTTGGGTGAAAAATTGACTCTTTGGTCGAAAGTCACTCGCAGAAAGCCGAAGGCCCCAAGCCTGAAAGTTATTTGTCCGAGCAAACCTCTAGGCTGAAGCCGAAATGGACATACGGCTGAAAATATCGAACAGGTAATTTAAATGTCATTTAGCTGAAAACACCGTTTTGCCAAAATGAACATATGGCCGAATTTCTCGTCGAAAGCAAAATTTTGAATGGGGAAGGGCCGTTCAGCAAATAACATTTTTGACAGTATGATTCGTTCGGCCAGATGACATTTCCGCCTAAATAGATCTTTCTTCGAAGTGGCCAAACGGTATGTTCGGCCAAATAACCTATTCGACCAAACAAATTTTTGATAAAGCTCGATCCACTTAGTATTTGGCCGTTTCTTTCCAATTACTGCGGCGCCTCTGGTGGCCGTACCGAGAAGTAAAATACATCACATCGTTGCGGAAGGTTTGTTTAATGTATGGTGAAAGTTTCATCAGTATTGATGCTCACGTTCAAAAGTTATCGAAAATGGAACGCGAGAGATGGGAACAAATTTTGCACACTAACGTTGGAAATCCAACATAGTCAGGAGGATTGATTTCAAAGTATCTAAAATTGGCGAAATTGATTGAAAAAACTGTCAAACGTTTTCGGGAAACACTATTGCTGGATCGCGTAGAACAAAACAATCGTAAAACGGAACATACGACCAGAAACTACAAGTGAAAGTCTACAGAGCAGTTCGGAACCATTTTGGGATTTCCTTGCGTGATTTAGCGAAAAGGTTCACTGAGCCGTACAGCACAGCTCAAATAGTCTGTCGGCGCGAAGGTTTCAAGTCGTATGATGTCAGTAACGTCCCAACAGGACCCTGAAACAGAACCTGGTTGCCAAACATCGCGATAGAATGCTGGTCGAGCAAGTTCTGACGAAATACAATTGATGTATTTTGATGGGCAATGAAATTAATATTAAAATTGACTTTCAATTCCCGGGACACAAGTTTTACCTTGCCAAACGGAAGGGTAATGCTCCAAGAAAATTCAAATATGTTTATGCACGCAAGATTGCCCACAAATTGATGGTAAGTCAAAGCTTCTGCAGTTTGTCGGAGACGAGCCAGCCTCGGGCTGAAAGTCTCCTTAATAAAGACACAAAAAAAAAAGTTTCTGCAGTTGTGGAAAGAAAACTAAAGTTTTTATCAGTGAGTGTCTTCAGAAGTGATTTTTGCCATCCATTAAATCACACGACTGTTCGGTGTTGCTTTGGCCTGACTTAACAAGTTGCCATTACAGACGGGATGTAATGGAATGGTAGGAACCGAATGATAATGACGTTATTGGAAAAACTATCAACCCACCAAAATGCCCAAATTTTCGTCCCAAAGAAAAATATTAGGCAATTATCATAGGGAAGCTTGAGAAATGGTGCAAAACAATCAGAAAACCATCTTATATGGAGAAGTGGTGTGAAAAAATGACAGATTAAGTTGACCGTTCTACTGTGCAAAAAATAACGAGTGTTATTGAGAGAAAAGTCCGAGAATTCATCCTAAATGCTAATGAATCATTTTTCGATATTTTTTCCTCCAAAGTTTATTAAATTCCCTGTATAATAAAACCTGAACCACCTTTTTATGTACTTTTTCGGCAAAGAAATGTCTAATTTCGTGCTCATTACTCGAAATAAAAGGAAACAGATAAGAAAATTCCTCCAAATCGGTAAAGTATCACTAAATTACCATATCTTTTTCTCTGCTTTTCACCAAGAGTTGCGGTAGTGTTCCAATAGTTGCGAGTCCCATAAGAAAACAATGGGATTCGTAACTATAGGAACACAAATTAAAAAATACCGCAACTAATGGAACACTGCACCAATAATTGGAGGTATCATTTTAGGTAACAATAATGGTTTCTGCAGCGTTTGGAATATTTTTCGTTTAAAATATAATTGATGAGCTGTTGGATAAGTACTTAAGGTAAGCGACATTAAATATATATGTGGTGTAAGCGAAGAAACAGTGGTGGAACGTGCTTAGTTCCTCCACTATTGGGTCTTTTACCCTATGCCATTATATTTTAACAAAATGCCAAAATTTCCTTCAAATAAATATTAAACAATTTTCCTAGAATTTGTCATAGTTAGTGCGTATGATACCCCAATTGATTGCAAATTTGCAGGAGCGTGCTGATGATGCCTCTACCGTTAGTGTCTGGAGACGTAAAGCTATGAACAATTTTAGTTTCTTTTACTTTTCCCTTATATGTTGTTTTTAACATGTAAAAGCAATTAGATATGGTTTCAAAAAAATATTACATATATTAATAGTTCTCAAATAACAAATTATTAACTGTTTATAAATAGACATGAGGACGTTTCTAATGAAGGGCTTTCTTTTTTGAATATATGGTTTTTCAAAGATGGTATCTGGGGAAAGCTAGACATTTTCACTATAGTTTTCCGGGAAAGCAGATTAAAAAAAAAAAGTTCTTTCGTCCGACCCAAATTAAATACGAGTTTAAACCTATCAGACAGACTCATTGTGCCGGAAAATATGGAGATGCTGTAAGTACAAATATGGTATAATTTTATCGTCTTATGAGTTTTTGCTTGTTTTTCATCCCTTTGTTTCTTTTTCTCGTTCCAGAGAGCGAGAAATGGCGCTTAAACCTAGGCCTACATGTGCACTGATGTGCATAAGTATTCGTCATGTTTTAATAGTAATCTATCTGAATTTATGCGATTACTTTTGCCCGTCTGTGTTTAAGCCAGGGCACTAGACTAAAAACTGTGTCCCATCCCAAGACGTCGAGGACTTAAGGAGTGTACATTAATCTTCTTAGCGAAGTCACTCCCAACGATTTCGTCTTTCATATTTTCCCCTGAATGTGAAACGGTTGGTACGGCTGTCTCCGTTTCTTCCTTTCGTAGATTCAAAACTCTTCGTTGATCATGTTATTTATTTCTAAATAATCTGATTGCCGGGGAGTTATGGATTGTCTCCCAAATTCAAGCCTGCACGGTGGGCCTGGCCGTTTTAATACTTGTGTCATATTTATGATATGCTGCAAATATTAATGCAGACAAGAAAATGCTCGGGAACACAACCGACATTTCCAGGATGCTTTTCAATACTGGCTGTGCATGTGCTAAGACAAGACAAGACAAGACAAGACAAAGAAATGTCTAATTTCGTGCGGCCAAATTCTAAGTGGATCAAGCTTTATCTGGTTGAATTGGATATAAGGCCAATAATGTCGTCGTTTTGGTCAAATGTCTAAATCTCTAGTCATATTACCCGTTTCGTAAATGACATTTTCGGCCGTCTGATCCATTTGGTCAAATAATATTTTCGACCAAACAGCGTTTTCAGCCAAATTACCTATTTGGAATCTGTCGAATGTCAAAAGGTCGCAGGACAAAAGGTCGAGAAGACAAAACGTCGAAGGGACAAAAGCTCGAAATGACAAAAGGTCGAAAGGACAAAACATCGACAGGACAAAAGGTCGAAAGGACGAATGGTCAAAGGTCAAAAGGTCGAAGGACAAAAGGTCGAAAGAACAAAATATCGAAGGAAAAGAAGGTCGAAAAATTGACAGACTTTTGAAAGAAAAGAAAGATGGAAAAAAAAATATTTGGGTCAAAAGGTTAAAAGGACAAGGACAAGATCAAAAAGATAAAAGGTCGACAGAAAAAAAAAGTCGAATGGACAGAGGCTGGAGGTTTCATTCTAATAATCATAGACTTTTTTACGAGCTATGCCTTATATTAACTCATTTAAATCACTATTTTGCATTCTAAAACCGATCTAAACACATTTTTGGCAAAAAACAAGACACGACCGCTCGACGTAAACTACGTAAAACTTCTTAGTGCAATGAGAATCGTACTATCATATGAATATTATGTTATAATCGCGAATTTCACCAGCGGAGTCGTCGTCTCAAGTCAATTCAAAAAGCTGCCTAAATTCATAGTAGAGCAGATTTGTCGGCAGCGAGTGAAAAATGAGAGAGAACATTACACTTGCACAATTCTGCTGTCACCGACGACAGCCACTCAATGATTTACCGCTTATTTGCTACAGATGTCATCTTTGCGAAAAAAAATTGCAGCTGCTGGCAAAAATTCCCCATGCACTAACAGCAGCAAAACGGCAGTAAGAAGTTTGCGAGAAAATTTCAATTGGGCTATTATTTCTAATACAGCAAACAAAACCTTTATAAAATTATGTATACGAGAAAATTTCGCTTTAATACTGCTCCCACCGACGCCAAGATGTCTGCAGCAACCACCGCTGACGGCCATCATTGTTGGATGAATTTCGAAATCTTGATGATGTTGCTGACGGCGGCCGAACGATTATTTACAGCAAACTTGATCTGCAGCAACCGCCAATTACGCGAGAGAACACCACTGATGTCGATACTGGAACCGCTCTCCGAATAATATCGAACTAACTGGCTCGCGCGCGCTGGTTGCTGGGACCGCTCTCTGCGAAATCGCGAACAAAGTGGCTCGCGTGCGCGGGAAAGCTGCATCCTAATATCTAATGAAGTAAGTTCATTAGCTCCGCCCCTGCGTTATTCGTAATGAGAGCACATAAATTTCGCACCCATAAGGATCAACAAAGGGGCTGGGCATCGGGCTCACTATCTTCTTTATACATAAAAATGAATTTCTGTCTGTCTGACCCTGATGGACTCAGAAACTACTGAACCAATCGGCGTGGAAATTTGTATGCAGAGTTTTTGGGGCCGGAGATGGTTCTTAAGATGGTTCGAAACCCCTCCCCTCTTTGGAAAGGGGGGGCTCCCATACAAATGAAACATCAAATTCATCATAACTCGAGAACTAATAACGCAAATGGAACCAAATCTGGCATGTGCAGGTTTTGGAAGGGAAGATACGTGTCTGTGATGGTTTGAAATCCCTCCCCTTCTGAAAAAGGGGGGTCCCATACAAATGAACCAAACATTTTCCCATAATTCGAGAACTAATCAAAGAATAAAATCAATTTTAGTCGAAACGAAGTTCGTCGGGTCTGCTAGTATTGAATAGAAGAAAGCCGTAGTAACATCTGTAACCATTGCTAGATTGTGCTTAATAAGGCTATGTCCATTTAGAATCCGAAATAACAAAATCGTCTGTATCTCGGTAACGGATTGACGTACAAATAAGGTTAATAAATCAAAACAAAAGTAATTCACTCTACTAATATTATATTGATACAAATCGTTTCTTCTTGTTTCTAGTGAAAATTCGCACCTTCTTCTTTATTCCTCTCATCAAAAGTTGCACACCTCCGGAGTCAACTTCATTGGCACATTTGTTCCACATTTTATGTGTTTATCGATGAAATCTTCGTTATTATCGCGGTACCACTGGATGATTTCCCGGCTGTAGTGGCAACTCGCCAAATCTGGCCAAAACTTCACGGGACCTTTATGGGCTTTATGGAAGGTATACCGCGGCTTTTGATACATTCCTCCTTGTACAGCTTCGAGTCCATCGTCTTATTCGTCACAAACACTTAGGTCTTTGCTTCACAGCTGCATATCCCTTGCCAGAATCATCTGTTTTTTGCAAATTTTTCCAAAAAGCAAACTTAAACTTCGCAGGAACTACTCCTCGTGCCATCGCCATGTAGAATTTTTGGCTCGGAAGCTGTTCGAAATCCATTTTGACGTAGGTTCCATCGTCGTGAGCTTTATCATCGTGGGTGTGCAGATTTTGACGTAGGACTACGTCTGTGTTTTCTATATTGGGGTACACTTTACGATTGCGAAAATCTGGGACCGTCACGAAAATATGATAGACTTTAAACTTTAATATCTCAGCCGTTTCTCGATGGATTTTCAATTTTTTTGGACCATTCGATCAAGGATGAGTCAACGCTTCTTTGTATTTATATGAAAATGCTGATTTTTAACTATTTATTATCGATAATTGATAAAAAGTTTAGAAATAGGTAAACTAACCAATCACGTACATGCATCACTAGCACAGACATCAAAAATCAATCACTTGCGGGTTTAGATCTAATCCTCAGTTTGAACAAGATTTTACGCATAGCAGACGCATCAAAGCGATTGTAGCGGAGCAGCATCACGGAGGCGCTAATAACATTTTCAAAGAAAATCCATCGCATTGGTGGTGGTCCTCGATGTGTTGCTGCAGATTATTCAACCTCAACGAACCAGAATTTCATATGAAGAAAAGGTTGACCATAAAAATAGCACTGTGGCGATTCCGCACCGCCAGTGCCGATGCTGAATATTTATTACAAATTGTGGTGTCAGTTGGAAAGGAACATTGGGAAAAGAAAATTGATTCTTCTCAGGACCAACATTTTATGAGAAGAAAGAGTTAATTGCGAAAATGGACTGTTTCGGTGGTATCGGGTTTGGCGTGGTAGCTTGGTTGCTGTTAGTGATCCCATCCATTGAAATTTTCTACATCATCTCCCTCCGACGCGATTGAGTTTTGTACTTTGCAGAAAGTTTATTTCGGATCAACTTTCTTTTGTATAAAATCCATGAAGACGCCACCTTTGTGAAAACTATCTACCTACAGCAACTACCCATTAGTGAACGTCGCTTGGACAGACAGATGTCAAGAGATAATGTTTGGTAATATGAAGAAACTTCGTCTTGAGTCAAATTTCTGTTGTCATTCCTCGCAACAATACGCATCTTAGATAAACAACATCTCATAACCAAATTCAGAAGCTTTCGAGAAATTTTCATTGGATTCTTAGAATTCATAATTCTCCGAACGGTCCGTTGTCTGTGGAAACTCGATCGAAATGGCTCGCGCGCGCGGAAAAGCGGCTTTCTTAAATCTAATGGAGTAATCCCATTAGCCCCGCCCCTTCATTAATCGTTATGAGTGCACATTATATTTACACCATATCAGCTCACAAAGGGGCGGGGCTTACGGGTTTAATTTATTAAATACAAGAAAGCTGCTGTTCGGCGCGCGCGAGCCATTTTGATCGGAATTGCACAGAAGGCGGTTCGATATTCGATGCAGCGAAGCGGACACAGCAGCACGAAGTGGGTGGCAGTGTTGCAATGCTGCAAATTTGCACAAGCGATTGGATGCAGTTAGTTATTGGAATGGGAATTGGAAAAAGAAAATTGGTTCTTCTCAGGACCAACAGTTTACCAACATTTTAGTTAATTGCGAAAATGGACTGTTTCGGTGGCAGTTAGTTATTGGAATGGGAATTGGGAAAAAAATTGGTTCTTCTCAGGACCAACATTTTATGAAAAGGAAGAGTTAATTGCGAAAATGGACTGTTTCGGTGGCATTGGGTTTGGCGTGGTAGCTTGCTTGCTGTTAGTGATCCCATTCATTAAAATTCACATCATCATCTCCCTTCGACGCGCTATCAAATTCGTTATTTACGATTGATCTCATAACCATATTCAGAATCTTACGAGAAAATTTAATAGGATTCTTAGAATTTGTCATTCTCCGAACGGTCCGTTGTCTGCGGAATCTCGATCGAAATGGCTCGCGCACGCCGGAAAAGCAGCTTTCTTATATCTAATGAAGTAATCCCATTAGCCCCGCCCCTTCATTAATCGTTATGAGTGCACATTATATTTACACCATAACAGCTCACAAAGGGGCGGGGCTTACGGGTTTAGTTTATTAAATATAAGAAAGCTGCTGTTTGGCGCGCGGGAGCCATCTTGATCGAGATTTCACAGAAGGCGGTTCGACATTCGATGCAGCGAAGCGGACACAGCAGCGCGAAGTGGGTGGCAGTGTGCCAATGCTGCAAATTTACACGATTGGATTGGATGCAGTTAGTTATTGGAATGGGAATTGGGAAGAGAAAATTGGTTCTTCTCAGGGCCAACATTTTACGAAAAGAAAGAGTTAATTGCGAAAATGGACTGTTTCGGTGGCATCGGGTTTGGCGTGGTAGCTTGGTCGCTGTTAGTGATCGCATCCATTCAAATTTACTTCATCATCTCCCTCCGACGCGCTATGCCGATGCAGCGGAGCGAACTCAGCAGCACGAAGGCGCTCTGGTAGCGTTTTTAAAGGAAAATCATCGAATTGATGGTGGAAGTCTGCATTGATGGTCGTCATTCAACCTCAACAAACCAGCATTTTATGTGAAGAAAGGGTTGATTACAAAAATGACGTCTGTTTCGATCCCGTGCTATGCAGTGGCGATCTTAGTCTGGCGATGAGTGGCGTCTCATCGAGTGGTCGTCGAACAATAACAGCACGAAGTGGAAGTCTAACCCTAAAGTTTCGACGAGCATTGGGTTGCAGTTAGTTATTGGAAAGGTGCATTGGGGACACAAAATTGGTCCTTCTCAGGACCAGCATCTTCTGAACAGAAAGGGATGATTGAAAAATGGACTGTTTCGGTGGAATCGGCGTTTGGCGTGATAGTTCGGTTGCTGTGAGCGATTCCATTCATTCGAACAAATTTGTTGCGTTGTCACTCACCGACGCGCGCTTATGATTCTGCTATCGAAGGGTAACTTTCTGTCAACGCCAAACTATTAATTTTGGACTTTGATGAACATTCTTGCATCCCGGATTAAACTACCCTTGTGTAAAATAATGGTACTGTAAAAAACCGATATGTTTCAATCCTCAACTACAACAAAACATAATCAAAATCTTGTGAGGAAATTCCATTTGACTGCTACTGACGCCATCCATTTGAACAAACTCATTGCATCATCTCCTTCCGACGCGCGCTTGTGGTTGTGCTAAAAAAGGGCAACTTTCTGTCGTCACCAAACGATGGTAACCCGGAAAAAAATCGATATCATTTCTAATTTCTTAACGAAACAAAACCAATGAATCTTGCCAGAAAAGTTCACTTTCCGTCGACGACGGCCAAATCGATGAAGACGCCACCTTAGTGAATAATGACGTTTAGCTGCCTTAGTTTTTCAAATGGCGCATTATTAAAAACAATAAATCTTTCCAAAATCGTCATTGTCGTTTAAACAGCTGAACAGTCTGTTTGTCTGGGTAAACAATTTTTCCAACGTTCAAAACCTCTTCTTGGATAAATAGTTTAAGTCCTGAAAAGGACTGTTTTGTAATTTATTCTTCAAGTCCCGTTCACTTTGCCACCAGCGCTATAGAAAACGATGCATGTATGCTTCCATCGCCGGTGGAAGTCGAACGTTGCAAATTAATATATTTGTGTTTGGTTTCGCGCCACCTCCGATTCTGCTTATTTTTCCATTATTTCGGACATTTGTGAGCATAATGTCTTCTAGGATTCTGATGATATCCACTGAAAGATAAAGGAGTGGCTTCAGTGGCGATGCGGCCGATGAGTCGTTTCTTTTCCACGGCTGGTTCATCCAAGTGGGATGTTTTCAGTTTCTTGATTCGGTTGACCTCCGAGCAGTTTGCACAATGCTAATAAATTAATACAAGTTATGATGAAAAATACCCTCCATTTCGTATAGCTACGTAGTCCTACGTCACCTTTGCGTACAACCCGATTGGGCTGCACCTTTGAGTTTTTTTCTCTCCTTTCGGCCTCCATCTGGAATAATTTTTGACTCTCTGCACGAAACATCGTGAAATTTATACCACAGCAAGTGGGCGCCTAGGTAGACAAACCGCTGTAAAAGAATTCTTGCATTGGTCACTTTCCGTGCCGCTGAAATACAATAAATGATTCCGGATTCTAAATGGACATAGCTTTATTTGGAAAAGCGCATCCTTGTGTATACTTTTCTGTCGCATCTACTTTGCGACAGCCGCCACAGAGTTCAAGAACGACGCCATCCAATTTTCGATAGTCACCATGATATTTTGCTTTGTAACGTGGTGAAAACTTCTCTTTTAATTAAACTTGCTTGTATTTAATAGGGGATTAAGAAAAATTTGATATGGAAAGAGAAATATTCTCGCAAGATTCAGACATTCGGTTGGTTACTGATATTAATTGTAAAGACACATAACTGAAAATAAAACAAACTTTTTCTGATTACTCTACTTTATGGGATATGAGAAAGCTGCTTTCCCGAGCGCGATCACTTAAGTTCACAATAAGGTTTCAAAAAGCGTAAATCGGTTCCTCTCTAAACCTCAATTTGAAACGGAAAAAAATGGTTTCAGCCAAAATTTTTGAAAGTGAAATAGAATTAAATGGTTTGCCTCGTTGGTGATCCCAAAGGCATCAATGATTGCCGTCAGCGAAGGCTGCTGTAGGCAATTTATTAGTCAGAGTAGCTGCTGCAATCAGAGTGTATGTAATTAAGATTGGCGACATGTGCCGCATTTGACAGGTCTCCTGCTCGTTTGGAACACGATTTTGTATGGGAATGACAGATGAATTTTGTTCCAATTCTGACAGTGTCGCCACTTTAATTACATACACTCTGGCTGCAATCAATTAGCTTCTTCTTCTTCAATGTCTCTTCATTCCAACTGGAACTTGGCCTGTTGAAAGTTGAAAAATTCTATTAGCATTTCCATTGCATGAGACTGTACCTTATGTGGAACGTACAATGGATACACTATGCCCAAAGTGTCGAGAAAGTTCCTAGCTGGAATCGGAGAATCGAAGTTGCCATTTCCGGATTGACAATCCTACGCCTTTGCTCGCAAGGCTACTGGAGACCACCATTTAGCGGTATGAAGTAAAATTTTCTGTTTAGATTCGGAGAATCGTTTGGTTGCTATCAGTGGTTGTAACGGCGCATCAAGACGCATCCTCTCATAATTCCCATTTTGATAGGAAGATAGTTGATTTGAGACGAATTTTCTTCAAATTGAAAGTGGCAATTATGGCGTCGGTAGCAGTCCCAGCAGCATCAGAGCTGTCTGTCGGCGGAGCGAAAAAAATAAATTTGTCGCCCTATCGTCGCCCTTTTCGCAAATTCAATCAAATTCAAACACGGCAAATCAAACCCTTCTCTTTGTATAGTAGCGGTCCTAAAAAGGACCGATTTTTAAAATTGTGCGCCTTTGCAATTACTAACAGCATACGAGCAACGATTTCACTTGAGTGATGTTCTTACTGACGACGAGTTTTCTTTTTTGGCCGCCATTGTTGGATGAATTTTCACTTTGATGGAAATTTTCGGTAAAACAAATTCTCTGTGCATAACGATGGTCCTAACAGAAGACCGAATAATTTTAATTGTACCACGACCGCTGTCCGATAATTCGTTGCAACAATTAGTGAATTGGTGGAAAGTTTGCGAATTGATTGATATATAAATTTTAAAAATCCATCAAATGATAAAGTCACTATTAACGTTTGAAATCTTACATGATGTCGTGACGGCCCCATTTTTGGAACTTTTCATTTTGCACCCTGTATCCGAGGCTTCCCTTTAGACGTAGTTTACGTCAGAAAATGGTAAAGATCGGAGTAACAGATAAAAAGTTATGCTAAAAAATGAGGTGTACCTATTATTGTAGGACAGAGTGTAGTCGGGAATTATTCAACATCGGTGTCGTCATAAACAAGTGAACTCAAAATAGAATCAAAAAATATTTGCCATAATTATGTTGATAATTACAATTAGGAATAGTCGTTTAAGGTCACTCCTGACGGAATCCAAGATTAAAAGTGCTCGCGTTTTCGGGGGCACACCACTCGATACGGAAGCAACGCACAACTGTCATTTTTATTATTTCACGCATGCTGCGACGCAGCAAAACTAAATCAACAAAAATGACAGTTGTGCGCCGCCTCTGAATCGAGTGATCTGCCCCCGAAAACGCGAGCACTTTAGAACTTGGACTCCGTCAGGAGTGATCTTAAAAGGGGTAGGATTCGATTATAATTGATGAAAGTTTCTTCGTCTTGTTCCCTTTCTCTTGTGACCGCACTATTTGTCACAATAATTGTGATAAAAATTGTGTGAGCGCATTAAGCTTTAAGTTGTTACCAGCCAATGATTTCAATACCCAGACTTTATAGAGAATAATTATATATGCTACATATTTATAAAAAATGTCATTTGAACTTACATAAAAAATATGCACTTCCCAATTCCCAAAATCACAAAAACGAACTTAAATATTATAATATTCGTCTTGAAAAGTGTTTTACCGCTGCAATAATCTTTTCATAGTCATCGGCTGTCATGGTCATCATCATCATTATTCGGCGGCGTGCGATTCATTTTTGAAGGCATCAAAAGGAATTTTGGTATAGTTTATCCACGAGCAACCAAAGCAACCCTGACTACAGTGTTCGAATCTAGAGTGGGTGGACTTCACCAACTCAGTCCTCGAAGCAGGCAAGCAAAAGAGTTACGGATTTATAGCTAAAAACAAAACAAAAATAACATTGGAATCTCATTTAAACTGGTAAAGTATCTTTAAAATACTTTATTTTTTTCTTTCCCTTGGCCTTGCACCAATAGTTGCGGTAGTGTTCCAATAGTTGCGACTCCCTTGTAAAATCTATGCGATTCGCAACTATAGGAACACGAATAACAAAATACCGCAACTATTGGAGCACTGTACCAATAATTGGAGGATTGATTCCATAAACACTAAAGGATTTTGATGCAATTATGGCACGCTTTGAATAAAATAGAGATAATGGGCTTTCGGATGCACCCTCAAGGTATATGCAACATCTGCACAGAAAGCGGCAACATTTAAAAAAAAAATGATATTCTATATTATTAACCTATTTTATAAAGCTCATAATAGCCATAAGATTGATCATTACAAGTATCATATATAAAATAGTTGGTGAATTTATGAAAAAAAAATATTTGCATTTGAATGTCGCCTGTTCTGAATACCTCCAATACTTTACGAATCCAAAATGTAACAAAATAAAAAAGGGTTTCAAGCATACTTTCTACGATATTGGGAACAAAACCTGTTCGACTCGTTAAGTTTATTTTTCCATCATAAAAATAACCAACTGTGCTAACAAACTGTTAGGTATCGAAAAAAAAATCCCATTCTACACGACAAACAATCACCATGCGGTCATAAACTTCATTCTAATCACCATTTCATCCCATCAATATTTCCCCCATCCATCCGAGATCCCAAAAAAAAACACAAACGTAGACGAAATTAAATTTCCTGCCCAATGAAATGTGCGTGCTCCCAGGGTGCAATCGACCCATTAGCTGGTTAAATTATTAGCCACGGATCATCCCGCGCCCAGCAGCCGCCCGGAGTTCGTCAGTCAGTCAGTTCCCGCCGCACTCACTTAGGACGCCAGATTCCTCAGCTGCTGATGCGGCCGTCGTCCGTCCGTCGGTGGGAAGAAGCAGGTACCTACTCACAGGTCTCGTTTATTTTTTTGGACAGGCAGATTCAAAGGTGCCATTTCGGAGGCTCCAACAGACGGCAAAACAAATCAGCAGGGGATGGATGCCGGTTAGGCACTCTGGTGAGGACAGGGCTACAGAACACTCCGAACGATGGGAAAAATTGGCCGAGACGAGGGAAGATATATGGCGAAATAATAAAAATCGCTTTCGGTTGTCTTGCTTGTCGCTTTTTGTGCTTTGGGTTCACGTTTCATATCTAGTTGTTTGTTTGACGTGGTTAGACAACGTGAAGAGTATATGGGTGAGTCTGACAGTTCTGAAGACGTCTGACTGCGTCAAGTGAAACAATATTTTTTCGCAGGGGGTCCATGGTTTTGCGATGATTGACGAGAAGTCTTTAAATCGGTTCTACCTAATACGCGGAGTTAAAGGTATGGTTATATTGGCAATGCTTAAAAATCGTTATCTCCTGGGAGGCATTTGAAATTTCACGTTCTACATGCATTCGGTGCGTGGCGTTTGCGGAGACTCGTTGTAGCTGTGAACCTGAGGCCCAATCACGCGCTCTATCCCCAACGCCACTTTACATCAATTACTACAAGTGTTTTTCACGCCGGCTTGTCTGCTTCAAATGTTCGTACCACAACAGGGTTACTACACTTGGTGGTCAATTTGTACGGTGGTCGAGTTGTGTTTCAGAGGGATCAGCATTGAAGCGCCATACACCAGATGAAATGAACCACTACTGTCAGCGAAAAACATGAACAAGAAATAATGAAATGATAAAAGTACAGTGGTGCCATATGTAAATTAATGCAGAAAATGTGTTTCATGGTCTTCCTAATTCACGTTAAAGCATGCCCTAGGAACTATTAAACATGTAGATTTTATCACATGTGCTTTTGAAGCTCAATAATCACCCTATTCGCATCATGGAAGAGATCACTCAGTCAACTATAAATAACTTATATCTGTTATAGCTTCAGAAACCAACTTATAGCTTTTAAGAATAAAGACTTTCATTTTAGAACAAAAACGCACACCACTTCGCAGTGGTTCGACGTAATGCAATTAACTTGTAGGATTTAACATACTTACGTATGTGCACAGTCTTCAGCTACTTGCAACTTTGAAATTGCGAGTTGACGAATTGATTAAATGACGAATTAACTGAAATTGATGAATTGACAAAATGACGAAATGACACATTGATTAATTGACAAATTGATGATTGTCGAATTGACAAATTGATGAATTGACAAACTGACCAATTATCGAGTTGACGAATTGACAAACTGACCAATTAACGAGTTGACGAATTGACGAAATAACAAGTTGACGAAATAATGAATTGTCGAATTGATCAATTAAGGTTTGACAAACTGCTGTTTGTCGAATAGACGAATTGACGAATTGGCAAAATACTAAATTGTCAAGTTGACGAATGGTTGAACTGACGAATTGACGATTTGATGAATTGACAAAATGGCGAATTCACGAATTGATAAATCAACAAATTTACGAATTGGCCAATTGATGAACAGACAAATTGACGAATTGACAAAATTACAAATAGTCAAATTTACAAGTTGACGAATAGACGAGTTGACGAACTGACGAATTGACAAATTGACAAAATAAAAAATATACAAATTCAAACATCGACAATTTGACGAATTAACAAAATAACATATTTTCAAATTGACAAGTAAGGGGCTGTACACATATTACGTAAGCACTTATGGGGGAGGAAGGGTTGGTCAATATCTTACGCTCCATATAAATAAAAAATCATTTCTATGTAATAAATCTTACATGAGGGTGGGGGTGGGGAGAATTCGAAAAACCCAGAAAAATTGCTTCCGTAATAAGTGCACGACCTCTAGACGAATTGTTGAACTGACGAAATGATCATTTGATGAAGTGACAAATTGACGAATTGACAAAATCACAAATTGTCAAATTGACAAATTGACAAGTTGACAAGGTGACGAATTGATAAACTGACGAATTGACGAATTAACGCATTGACGAATTGACGAATTGACGAATTGGCGAATTGGCGAATTGACGAACTGACGAATTGACGAATTGACGAATTGATGAATTGATGAATTGACGAATTGAGAGTGTTAGTACGCCCGTCCATCGACGAGCCCCCTTGCAATATTGCTACCATAAACGCTACCCAAAACCGTGCTACCGAGAGATGACATCGTCCGTCAACGCTGTCACAGATCTGTCATGACTGATGATAGGCAAAAATTGAAAGCTGAATGTGTATACCTAATAATAGCCGAAGCAACTGTTTTACTGCCCCAAAATTGTAATTTATTTATCCACTAAAATTTCTTAAAGTCTACTGAATTAGTTATTTAACATGTGTTTCTTGGCTTACATGCCTATTGAACTACAATAACGCCAAGGTATTGTAAAACAAATGAATTATTTAGGCCAGTCAATAACTCAACTTTCTACCAACCACACCAGAAATAAAACCTATCAATTACCGTTCAACTGAGCAGAATACTGAACTGTTTCGCTCTTGCGGCAGCGAGTTGGTAAGAACAAATTTGAACTCCATTATAAATTAGATAATTTACCCAGTAAAATTTGAACAACAGCTGAACTGTGCCCGTAAATTAAGAATGCTCAATACGTCGATTTGTTGAGGAGTAGTAGAATACTAAACGTAAGGAAATTCACACCTTATTACGTATAGCAACACTGAACATTGTAATCACTTTGTAGGATTTTGTAACTTTCTATTCTAACTGAATAAAGTTGACGGATTCGGGATATTCAGGCGACGTAAGCAGCTATTCTTTCCAACAGAGAGATTTGATGAATTGACGAACTAGCGAATTGTCGAATTGGTGAAGTCACGGATTGGCCGATTGGTGGATTGGCGAATTGACGAATTGATGAATTGACGAATTGACGAATTGACGAATTAACGAATTGACGAATTGGCGAATTGAAGAATTGACGAATTGACGAAATTATTGACGAATTGACGGATTGACTAATTGACGAATTGACGGATTTACGAATTGGCGAATTGACTAACTGGCGAATTGACGAATTGGCGAATTGACGAATTGATGGATTGACGAATTGACGGATTGACGAATTGACGGATTGACGAATTGACGGATTTACGAATTGACGAATTCACGAGTTGATGGATTGACGAATTGACAAATTGACGAATTGACGAGTTGACGAACTGACGAATTGACGAATTGACGATTTGAAGAATTGGCGAATTGACGTATTGACGAATTGGTGAATTGATGAATTGACGAATTGAGAGATTTGATGAATTGACGATTTGAAGAATTGGCGAATTGACGAATTGACGAATTGACGTATTGACGAATTGACGAATTGACGAATTGACGAATTGACGAATTGACGAATTGACGATTTGACGAATTGAAGAATTGACAAATTGACGAATTGACGAATTGACGAATTGACGGATTGACGTATTGGCGAATTGACGAATTGACGGATTGACGAATTGACGGATTGACGAATTGACGTATTGAAGAATTGACGAATTGACGTATTGACGAATTGACGAATTGACGAATTGGCGAATTGACAAATTGACGAATTGGCGAATTGGCGAATTGACGAATTGACGAATTGAGAGATTTAATGAATTGATGATTTGAAGAATTGGTGAATTAGCGAATTGACGGATTGACGAATTGACGAATTGACGAATTGACGAAATTGACGAAATTGACGAATTGGCGTATTGAAGAATTGACGAATTGACGAATTGACGAATTGACTAATTGACGAATTGACGAGTTGACGAATTGACGAATTGAAGAATTGAAGAATTGACAAATTGACGAATTGACGAATTGGCGAATTGACGAATTGACGAATTGGCGAATTGACGAATTGACGGATTGACGAATTGACGAATTGACGAATTGACGAATTGAAGAATTGACGAATTGACGTATTGACGAATTGACGAATTGACGATTTGAAGAATTGGCGAATTGACGTATTGACGAATTGGTGAATTGATGAATTGACGAATTGAGAGATTTGATGAATTGATGATTTGAAGAATTGGTGAATTGGCGAATTGACGGATTTACGAATTGACTGATTGACGAATTGACGGATTTACGAATTGGCGAATTGACTAACTGGCGAATTGACGAATTGGCGAATTGACGAATTGACGAATTGACGAATTGGCGAATTGACGAATTGACGAGTTGACGAATTGACGAATTGAAGAATTGACGAATTGTCAAATTGGCGAATTGACGAATTGACGAATTGGCGAATTGACGAAATGACGAATTGACGAATTCACGATTTGAAGAATTGACTAATTGACGAATTTACGAATTGACGGATTGACGAATTGACGAATTGATGAATTGGCGAATTGAAGAATTGACGAATTGACGAATTGACGAATTGACGAATTGACGAATTGACGAATTGACGGATTGACGAATTGACGAATTGACGGATTGACGAATTGACGGATTGACGAATTGACGAATTCACGAGTTGACGTGTTGACGAATTGACGAACTGACGAACTCACGGATTGATGGATTGACGAATTGACGAATTGACAAATTGACGAATTGACGAGTTGACGAACTGACGAATTGACGAATTGACGATTTGAAGAATTGGCGAATTGACGTATTGACGAATTGGTGAATTGATGAATTGACGAATTGAGAGATTTGATGAATTGACTATTTGAAGAATTGGCGAATTGGCGAATTAACGGATTAATGGATTGACGAATTGACGAATTGACGAATTTACGAATTGACGAATTGACGAATAGACGATTTGAAGAATTGACGAATTGACGAATTGACTAATTGACGAGTGCACGAATTGACGATTTGAAGAATTGACGAATTGACGAATTGGCGAATTGACGAGTTGACGAGTTGACGAGTTGACGAGTTGACGAATTGACGAATTGACGAATTGACGAATTGACGAATTGACGAATTGACGAGTTGACGATTTGAAGAATTGACTAATTGACGAATTGACGAATTGACGAATTGACGAGTTGACGAATTGACAAATTGACGAATTGACGAATTGGCGAATTAGCGAATTGACGAATTGGCGAATTGACGAATTGGCGAATTGACGAATTGGCGAATTGACGATTTGAAGAATTGGCGAATTGACGTATTGACGAATTGGTGAATTGATGAATTGACGAATTGAGAGATTTGATGAATTGACGATTTGAAGAATTGACAAATTGACGGATTGACGGATTGACGAATTGACGAATTGTCGAATTGACGAATTGACAAATTGACGAATTGACGAATAGACGAATTGACGAATTGACGAATTGACTAATTGACGAATTGACGAATTGACGAATTGACGAATTGAAGAATTGACGAATTGACGAATTGACGAATTAGCGAATTAGCGAATTGACGAATTGACGAATTGGCGAATTGACGAATTGACGAATTGACGAATTGACGAATTGACGAATTGACATATTGTCAAATTGACGAATTGGCGAATTGACGAGTTAGCGAATTGACGAATTGGTGAATTGACGAATTGGTGAATTGACGAATTGACGAATTGACGAACTGACGAATTGACGGATTGACGAATTGACGAATTGGCGAATAGGCGAATTGACGAATTGACGAGTTGACGAATTGACGAACTGATAAACTAACGAATTTACGAGTTACCGAATTAAAGAATTAACAAATTGACGAATAGACGAATTGACGGATTGACAAATTGACGAATTGATGAGTTGATGAACTGACAAATTGATGAATTGACAATATACCAAATTGTCAAGTTGACGAATGGTTGAACTGACGAATTGACGATTTGACGAATTTACAAAATGGCGAATTGACGAGTTGACTCTATTCAATGGTGTGGAATTGACGAATTGATAAATCGACAAATTGACGATTTCACGGATCGACAAATTAACGAATTAACAAAAAAAAATATTTTTTTTAAATAGACGTGTAGACGAATAGTTGAACTGACGAATTGACGAATCGACGAATTAACGCATTGAAGAATTGATGAATTGACGAATAGACGATATGACGAATTTAAGAATTGACGATGACCACCATTTAGACGATTGACGAATTGACGAATTGACAAATTTACGAGTTGACGAGTTGACGATTTGAAGAATTGATGAATTTATGAATGACCGAGTTAACGAATTCAAGAATTAACAAATTGACGAATAGACGAATTGGTAATTCAACAAATTGACAAATTGACGAATTGATGAGTTGAGGAACTGACTGTATTCAATAGTCTTACGAACCTCACTAAATCAATTTCAAGCACATAAAAACCCTAAACCAAATGGCAGCACTGCCCTCTTGTCGTGCCGATGCAGTTAAGTGCAGCCCCGCAAGGTGGAATTTTATGAATACGTTTTCCACCAATTTCTGCGTCTTTTTCGCATTCATGTACATTCACACTCCAACAACCTTCTGCTGCTGCTGTTGCTGCTGGTGCTGCGTTTCAGATTTCTTAACCTCGAACGAGCCCCCTTTGGGCGACTGCACCTCGTTCTCGTTGTGGGTCTCTCGTTCCCCGCGGAGATATCTCAAACGAGGTGTTATTCTACGACCACGGCACGAAGCGGCCGATCGGTGGTTCCTCAAGACCGAGGCAACCAATCTTTAATTGCCTCCGAGGCGCATCTCCTGCGCCTGGCACTAAACACTTTGTCTGCGTCCGCGTCCGTGCTGCTCGGTGCCGTGACGACCATCTGAGGTCGATTTCGGGCTCGCGCTTGGTCTCGTTGAGGGGGCAATCGAGCGGGTTTCATAATAACCGGTAATGAGGTGATAGAATAAAAAGGGAATTGTATGTGTGTTGGCCCTCCCGATCCGGCGATGGTCGAGCGGGTAGACCGAAGAATCGTCCGGGCTCGAAAGGAGGCGCTCCGTGAAAACGAGCTGATGATAAAGGCTGGCACGAAGGCATCATAAATTCTAATTACATTTTTGCACCGCGAGAGACCCCCGGGCGAACGAGAAAGAGTAGAGCAGGGATCGAGTTATGGCAATATTAATGCGTCATGACTTTGTGATATTTTGTTACGAAGAAGGGTTTTGTCCGGGAGTGTGTTCCACACTGACACTGGCTTCCAAGATCTGGTGTCTGGTCACGGTTGGAGCTGTTGATGGAGTGGGAGGCCGGAACTGTGAAATCGATAAAGGCGTAAATTAATGGTTTGCATAAATGGGGAGTGCATGGTTTTCTTTTTTTGACATTTAGCGGAGATTGTGGAGCGATTTTTCTTCAAGTTTCAATCAGGCAAGACATCGTTCTCTTGGATTTTTTTACCATTGACATTCAAAGTTCATACAAATTTGGCTTCCAACCTGACGTAGGCTTAAGTGGGGTGAATCAAGCTTCATTGAGTGCAATTTTCTTGTATTAGGGTACAAAGGAATTTTGCCTAAAATAACAAATCATTACATGAAGTAACGCAAAAATATATTAATTAAAGGCCATTAAGTGTGATTCAACTACATTTACAGAAACATTGGCTTTTCGAAGCGTAAAAGTTCGCACATATGAAAGGGGAGGATTTTTTTTCCTTTTCTCCATGTAAAAATGTCTCAGAGGTATTCAGTCGCCATCACAGAAAGAAATAGAAATGGTTATAATTTGACCACCATTAAGTTCTCTCCTCCGTGATATATATTATGAGCAACAAATATGTCCAAGCCCGTTTGCTGCTTTTGTGTGCCTCATACATAAACTCGGAACTGATAGCTCCCGTTCATAATTAACTAAATCAACCAAAGAAATGTTAACAAATTTCAATCGTATTCCTCATTTGCATTTTCACCTGTCTGTCCCTATTATAAATATGCCGCTACGATTGTCTTCCGACGCTACTTGTCAACCAGATCTTATAACAGGTTGAAGCCCGTATGGCAAGGTCGATAATCCATGCGATCACTGATACTGTTTTATCTACTTTGGCATTTTTTCTCTTCAACGACATTATCGATTTTCTTTCCCATAAAGATGATCCACTAATGACTGATATAGGGCACCGTATTTAGTGTGTGGATTGAATAGATTGAATTGCTTTTCTAGCTCGATGCACCTAACAGGGGGAGTGAACACACCTGTTCCCCACATTTAGTTTAAGATATTTCTCAATGTACATAATGTGCATAAATTTATTCCGGTTTAGGTGGACTTGAAAGAGCTAAAACGAACTATCGAAAAACATTATTAGAAGCGAATATTTTTCGATCAATGTTATCAAAACATCAATGTGATGAAAAAAGCGGCAAAGGGTACAATAATAATAATTGGGGTTTGTTACAGTTTCTACATCTGTCCATGGACTCCCCTTGGACTCGAGTGCTGCGCTGTTTTGAATCCATTCCCAAGTAAAGAAATCGACGAAATTAATTCTTCGGCTAAACCACAAAATTGCGTATAGGCTAACTGGCTGCGGTTCTGCTAAACAGAACCATGTAATATAATACGATTTTTTTACCCCAACTTAACTTCTTTTGCTGGTGATATCAATTTTGATACCAGTAGGTATAAATAAATTGCGCCGACTAATTAGCATCTTCAATGTTCAATTAAGGTGTTCAATTAAGACATGTTTCAGATATGCAAAGTGGTGCTCGCATAAAGTGCTCAGAACGAGTTAATTATTGTATGACTGCGAGTGGTGCTCGCATAAAAAAGCTCAGTACGACTTATTTCTTGTATGAGCGCGAGTAGTGCTACCATAAAGTGCTCAGTGCGACTTAGATCCAATGACTAAAACACCTTTTTTACTTGCCGTGAGGCGAGTTTGTACCATCCCATTTAATTCCACCACTTGATTGTACCTTGACAGATACGTATTTCGACCTCAACAGTAAGGTCGAAATACGTATCTGTCAAGGTACAATCAAGTGGTGGAATTAAATGGGATGGTACAAACTCGTCTTATGACAAGTGAAGACATTCCACTAAAAAGCTCAAAATTATTTTCTTAACCTTTTTAACAAAAACACCGAGGGGAAATATGTTGTAATGAAACAGCACTTGCTCTTTACTATACAAAACAAATAATCGATTGCTTCAAAACCATCGAAGTAGGCCTCATTCGAACCACAACTGATTGCCTGATCACATTGCATTGCATTGCATTGGCAGCTAGTTAACCTGCCTTTCGGACCTGACCCAAATCCAAGTGCAGAGGTATATTCGGCTTGCAATGGTATATCCCTCCCCCTTTCCTACATTGACTTGCATTCTGACGTGGCAGACGCCAGTGTGACCTAACAAATGAGATCACCAGTACTTGTACATTGAAGATGAGTGCTAGTCCCAAGCAAACATCTGTTGGTTCTCTGTGCAAGAACAGATCTGGTCATAATGGAGTAGCAACTACAGGCAGTCAATCAAGCTCAAGCTAATTTTCAGTTGAGTTTGGAATTCATTCTTTTGTTAGAACTAGCACAAATAAGATTGTTTTTGAATATCTCGAAGCCTTTATGATTTGGATTCTTCAAAGTGAATCAGAAATTCAAAATGTGTCCGATTTCTTAGAATGCCGTGTTTTACAAAGTTGTTCAGAAAATTCATATTCATATCCATTAAGTTGAAGATCAGTTTGGTTTGCAGTTCATCTCTTTGGTGTCGCAAGTATACATCATACTTCCATTTGGGCTGAATTCCTCGGTGTTAATCAAGTTTGGGAAATCACCGTGTTCTACAAAGTTGTTTAAAGAATCAAAATCTTAAAGTTTTACGAACAGTTTAATTTGCTTGGTTGCGCTGATGTACACAAGATTTCCAATTGACTTTTCCCGTAAAAATAATTCTCGTTTTATTGTCTCAGTCGATTCTTTGGCTGATTTAAGAAATTACATATAAGGTTAAGAAAATTATTTTGAGCTTTTTAGTCGAATATCTTCACTTGTGCAGCTTTATGAAGTTCTGCATCATATTATGTCGAAAATATCGGTAGACGAGGAAATGCCTGCTAGCTGGCTGGACGGCATCATTTGCCCTCTCTTAATACAAATCCTTGATAAATTCCGGGAATACAACTTGCAGACACATCATCTGTTTATTGATTTCAAGGCGGCGTACGATTCAGTGAAACGGAATGAATTATGGAAAATTATGCTTGAACATGGTTTTCCGGCGAAACTGATACGGCTGATTCGTACAACGTTGGACGGATCGAAATCAAGTGTAAGGGTTGCGAATGAAATATCGACGTCATTTGTTACCTCAGATGGATTGAATCAGGGTGATGCACTCTCTAATCTACTGTTCAATATAGCGCTCAAAGGAGCGATTAGGAGAGCTGTTGTGCAAAGAAGCGATACCATTATCATAAGATCGCATATGCTCCAGGGATTTGCGGACGATATCGATATTATCGGGGTTGATCGTCGTGCCGTGGAAGAGGCTTTTGTGCCTTTTCAGAGGGAGACAGCAAGGATTTGATTCACGATCAATACCAGCAAAACGAAGTACATGATCGCTGGCAATCAACGTAGGTTCATTAGTGATGATGTTAGTTAAATGGTGCTGGATGGTGAAAAATTTGAAGTGGTGGAAGAATTTGTGTATCTTGGAACATTAGTGACGTGCGATAATGATGTTACCCACGAGGTGAAAAGGCGTATTGCAGCTGCAAATAGGGCTTATTACGGACTTCGTAACCAGCTTAAGTCCCGTAGTCTGCAATCGAAAACAAAACTCGCGCTGTATACTACTCTGCCCCTTTCGGTGGCTTTATACGGCCATGAAACATGGACGTTAAAGGAGGCTGATCAGAGAGCTTTCGGAGTGTTTGAGCGTAAGGTGCTGCGGACAATACTCGGCGGTAAACAAGAGAACGGTATCTGGCGGCGTCGCATGAATCACGAATTGTACCAGGTACATACAGGGTGTTCAATAAGTTCGAATACACTTTCAAAAAATGTTAAAAATTGTAATTAAATTATTTCTTTTCCCGGTTACATTTCATTGAAAGTATTGTATATAAGGAACGTTTGCAACATTTCTTCTCGAATAACCTTCTTCACGAGTTTCAAACGTTTCTAAAACCCATCGCAAGCGGCACGCACGGTCTGCATGGCCATATCGTTCCAGATTTTGAGAATTACGTATTGAACTGGTCCAAGTCACTGACCTTGTATTCGTACAGCTTTATTATAATAAAGGACCAAACAAGAAAGTTAAGAGGGCTTAAATCAAGGAAGCTGGAAGGTCGCAAAGTTTTTTTTTTCCAAAAAGTCGATGAAATTGTCCTCATATTAGGCTTAAATCGCATTTTCTGTGTATAAAGGGTTATCGTCCTATTGGAACATGTAGGGCTGATCTTCGTCTTATCGCCGGGCCACTGGGCGATCAATCTTCCCCAAAATATCAGTTTTGTAGTAAACCGCAATGATTTTGACCTTCAAAAATGCTGTTTACAATGCCCCAATCCATTTTCACCGCGCGTAAGAGACTCGACTCGAGTCAAGTACGAGACACTGAAGACGACCTTACTGTTGAGGTCGAAATACGTATCTGTCAAGATACAAGGTTGGTAAACTTTCCCTAGTGGGCCCTTCTTAGCCGTGCGGTAAGACGCGAGGCTACAAAGCAAGACCATGCTGAGGGTGGCTGGGCTCGATTCCCGGTGCCGGTCTAGGCAATTTTCGGATTGGAAATTGTCTCGACTTCCCTGGGCATAAAAGTATCATCGTGTTAGCTTCATGATATACGAATGCAAAAATGGTAACCTGGCTAAGAAACCTTGCAGTTAATAACTGTGGAAGTGCTTAATGAAC